>NC_037668.1:95226271-95366648 GCF_003255815.1 Theropithecus gelada | reverse complement strand
GAGAGAGAGAGAGAGAGAAAGGAAGGAAGGAAGGAAGGAAGGAAGGAAGGAAGGAAGGAAGGAAGGAAGGAAGGAAGGAAGGAAGGAAGGAAGGAAGGAAGGAAGGAAGGAAGGAAAAGAAAAAGAAAATACAAAACTAATTGGAAGTTCTGGGTGTGGCTTTGTGACTGGCTTCATGATCAAGTGATGTGCCTGGGTCATTTGATAGGAACCTTCTCATTTCAGTATCTTTAGTTCTTTCAACTTGGGCTGCACATAGTCCCCAGAATACACTCTTCCTGTTGACAGATGTAGATGGTAAAGCCCTGGCGGCCAGCTTTCTAGAAACTGAGTTGTGTGGGGTGAGGGCCTCAGCATTCCATTTGAACAATTCTCCTGTGCTTGTTAGGGAGCTCCCATCCTCACCTGCACCTGGTGTCTCCCAATCTGGAAACCCTGAATTTTGTTTTCTCTGGAGAATAAACCTCCAATCCTCTGTTTGGGGAAGGAATCAACAGTCCTCCAAGTCGTTCAGCAGTCCTGGGTGAGGGAAGGAACCTGGGGGCTGTCAACAAATCCTCCCTATATTAATAGCTGCTTAACCCTATTTCTGAAGACTCCAGCTACCACAAATTCCTGAGCCTTTTCAAGATTCTGTGGTGAAAATAAAGTCGGTTCTCAGCTGTTTTCTTTGACAGCTTAGTATTCTGTTTCCCTGAGCCTGTTGAGAGGTTTGCCACTCATTCATTTATGTTCTCCTCTCTTGCTCTCCAGGTTTCATGAGTCCACAGAAAATACACACACACACACACACACACACACACACACAAAATACTTTTAGCTAGGTTCTGGAAGAGAGCAAAAAATAAAATATATATGCTCAATATAACATCTTTACTTGTAAATCCCCACTTTAGCCCTCACTCCCTTTTTATTCTTTAATTTAAAAATATCACAGAAGAGTGCATAAAATATAAGTATAGTTTAGTGAGAAGTTATAAAGCAAAGGCTCATATGACCACTCCCTAGGCCAAGAAACAGAACATTCCGGCACTCAAGGAGCCTTGGTGAGCCCCACTCTCACCTCAAGCTCCATCGCCAACTGGGTAACCACCATCCTGACTTTTAAATGCTTTTCATTTGTTTTTCACTTTCCCTGCGGCAGTTATGCTACAACATAGAATGGAGCTTTGCCTGCTATTGGACTTCATTTGACAGGAGATACGCTGTTGTATTCTTACGTGTCTTGTGTCTTTCCTTGAACAGGACATTTGTGAGGTGTATCCATGTTGCATGTTCTTTGCAGCCTGGTATCCCATTATGAATGCACAGTAGTTTTGCTTTTCCATCTTATTTTTGATGGACACGGGACTGTGTACAGTTTGGGTCTTGTCTTAATTCAGGCTACTATAACGAAATACCGTAGACTGGATTGCTTCAACAAAAGGCATTTATTTCTCACAGTTCTGGAGGCTGGGGAGTCCAAGATCAAGGTGCTACTCAGACTCCTTCAATCCATAACAGGTCTGTTACAAGTAATCATCCTGTGCACATATATACACATTACTCTAGCTATATATTAAGAGCAAAACTACCATGTAATAAGATATGTGCATCTCCAACTTACCTAAAAACTCCCAAGCAGTTTCCAAAGTAGGCCGCCTTGTTGCACAATTGAAGGGGGTTGCCATGACCCCATGTGTTCTATGCAAATGGTAACCTCTCAAATGTAAGGTGAATTGTCAACTTTTTCTTTTGTTTAGAGATGGGATGAGGTCTGTTACCCGGGCTGGAGGGCCAATGGCATGGTGGTAGTTCACCACCATCTTGAATTCCTGGGCTCATGGAATTCTCCTACCTCAGCCTCCTACGAAGCTGGGAGTATATGTGTGCACCACCGTGCCCAGCTAATTTTTTGTAGAGATAGGGTCTCGCCATCTTGTCAAGGCTTGTCTCTTAACTCCTGAGCTCAAGCAATCCTCCCAAAGTGCTAGGATTACAGGAGTAAGCCACCACGCCTGGCCTGAATTGGCAACTTTTTGGCTGTGTCGATTTGTTATCCCACAGGCAGTTTTTGAGAATTGTCCCCATTGTTTCATATTTTGCTACTCTTGGAATTTTCACACTTTTTAATTTTGGTGAATCTGATGGGTATGTAATTGTGTTATCTTGTGGTTTTTAGTCACACTTCTGTGGTTACAAGGTTAAGCACATTTTCATGTGTTTCTTGGCCTTTTGAATGATTTTTCTCCCCCTTTTTAACATTATTTTGAGGTTATGTCTTAGTTTCTGTAATCTAAACTGTGTAGATAAGATCTTACATATTTAATACAGCGTATTACCCCAGTAAAGATCAGAGAAAAAAGTTTACTGTTTCTAGGCCTATGTTAAATTCTGAATAATGCCAGCTTAACATAGCATAGGTGAATTCTTTTTCCAAAGTTGACAGCACAACTCAAACTAACATTTTTATATCTACCTATAAAAATACAACCAACCTCATTTTTTAACCCATAGAAATCTGATTTCCTCATCAACTTTCTTCTTAATGTGTTTTCTAAAAAGTTTGCACAAACTTGCTATAATCAAATTGTCTCTCATACCGTTCATTCTTTTTGACTGCTCCATAACATTTGACCGTTTATGTCTCCTCTCTTCTTTAAATAAACTCTTTTCTCTTAGTACCCATGATTTTTTCTCTTAGTTTTCTTCCTGATTCCCTGGAGAAACATTCTTTGTCTTTTTCCCTGGTTCTGCTCTCTGACAGCCAATCAATGTTGGTGTTTTCCAGTTCTCCATCTTTAGATCCTGTAATAGATAACATTTAGGGTATTTTCCTGGCCCACAGGCCAACTCTTAATCCCTCTTCCTGGGAATATCCTTCTCCTTCTCCCACATCCATAAGAATGGCCTTTAACAGGTTATGTTGGTACTACCTTCCTGGCCTTAGCAGATTGACCCAGGGTGGACAACTGACCAAAGATGGGCCAGTCAGATTCTTGCTCCCTAAACTTAGGAACTATGACCCAACATCTTGTTAAGCTCTTTGGGTGGAACTATGGCATGAGAAGCTGGGAGCCAGAGGTAGCTTCATTCTAGCAAGTTAGGCTAAGAAGTGAAGGAAGCTGTCAGGGAGAGAGTAGAACAAAGCATACAAGAGTAGAAAAGCAGAGAAAGGAGACAGTGAGAATCCCTGGCATGAAGTTTCAGTTGCCTGGCCTTTTAATGGCCCATGACATTCCCACCCTTGGCCTCCAAAGGACAGTCACAGCTCCCTCCTCATTTCAAGTTTCCCATTGTGTTCAGGTTCACTCAACATAGGACTGCTACTTGCATATGTAAGTCCCAACTGACCTCTTTTCTTCTACTCACTATGCCTGGATGATTTCACTCACATGAGAGCTTATTCCAGAGCCCTAACCTACCCAGTTAAAGGACACCATTGCTTTGTATTTCTTGAGAACAGAACTCAACTGCTCAAGAAAAATCCCAGTTAATGCACCTGGTTGGACCTTGCCTTATCTCATCCTCGGACTTGAGGCTTTTCTGCCATGGCTTTCTGACCAAGAAATCATCAGATCTGTCTTTCCTCTTTGGCCCTGCCATCTTCCCCCAGCTTGATAAGCTTAGTTTAGTGCCCCAAGCTGATTCCTCTGATCCGGAATTTTCTCTAAGCCTGGCTAGTTTGACTCAGCACCTGCCTCAGCAAGAACAGCCATGTTCTCAGCTATGGCCCTCACTGGCTGCTCACTCATATTGGCACCTGTCAGCACATGTTCTCAGAACCCAGTTCCTTAACACTTCTTAGGACAAAGCCCACTTCAGAAATAGCAGACTCATAGCAAAGCTGCCATTTCCCTCTATTACAATGACAGAAATGTTAATGAATTGATCATATCACCCTTTCTTGCTGATGCTGGACAGGACAACATCTCAGAATCTTTCAGCACCAACAAAGTATCAATCAGAGTTGAGTCCTGTTAGTGTGAGAGAATGATGACATTATTGGAAAGGAAGAGGCATTTAGAGAACTATTGGGGGAAATGTGTTGAATTCTACTTTTAGTACGTAGACTTGAGAAAGCACAATTTTCTTTTCTTTTCTTTTTTTTTTTTTTTTTTTTTTGAGAGAGGGTCTTGCTCTGCTGTCCACACTAGCATGCAGTGGCACAATCACGGCTCACTGCAGCCTTGACCTCCTGGGCTGAAGTGATCCTCCCACCTCAGACTCCTGAGTAGCTAGGACTACAAGTGTGTGCTACCATACTTGGCTAATTTTTTGTATTTTTTTGTACAGACAGTGTTTTGCCATGTTGCTCAGCCTGAACTACTTGGCACAAGCAATCCACCCACTTCGACCTCCTAAAGAATTGGGATTACAGGCATGAGCCACCATGCCCAGCTGAGAAGGAATAATTTTCAAATATATCAGTCTCATAGACAGCTGGAACACTGGGACTGAAAAGGAATGGGGCTGAGGGGTGGACACTTTCCTTCCCACATTGAGATCTTTCTGCAGACCAGGCTTGCTTCTTTCAGCTGTTGAAGACAGCTTCTTTCAGCTGGTCAATGGCCTCTGTGTCTCTGTAGGAACTATTTGCTCTTGTATAATGTAGTGGTTAAAAACTCAAATATTAGAGCCAGACTTCCTGGGTTTGAATGCCAACTCTAACATTTACCAAATGTAGGATTTCAGGTGATTTACTTAGCACCCCACCCACCTTGTACCTTGATTTCTTCATTTGCAAATTGGGATAGTAATTATCTGTGTCTCACTGGGTTATTGTGAGGATTCAATGAGTTCAATGACTTCATTAAGTAAAAGCTTAGAACAGTTCTCAGTAAATGTCAGTCACCATTATTATCTCACAAGGAGATTATAATATAAGCTTCTTGAAGACTCAATTGGTGTTCTTCATCTTTTCCTGGCACAGAGATGGTGCTGAATAATAATGAACAGCACAGGCTTCGCAGTCCCAGAGGTCAAATCTCAAATCAGTATTCTACTCAGTAGCTGGGTGAGAATAAGTGTCCTCCTTGTAAACCAAGATAATAGGCTGGGTGCGGTGGCTCATGCCTGTAATCCCAGCACTTTGGGAGGCTGAGGTGGGTGGATCACAAGGTCAGGAGTTCGAGACCAGCCTGGTCAACATGGTGAAACCCTGTCTGTACTAAAAATACAAAAAATTAGCTGGGTGTGATGATGGGTGCCTGTAGTCCCAGCTACTCAGGAGGCTGAGGTAGAAGAATCGCTTGAACCTGGGAGGTGGAGGTTGCAATGAGCCAAGCTCGAGTCACTGCACTCCAACCTGGGCGATAGAGCTAGACTTCGTCAAAAAACAAAAAAACAAAAAAACAAAAAAAAAACCTGAGATAATAATACCTACTTCGTAAAATTGCTGTATTGAATGAGATAATGTATGTAAATCCCCAGGGACACAGCAAACCTTCAAAAATGCAAACTCTTATTATCCAGGCTAGGTATAGTGTTGTGGGTGTGGAGCCAGACTGCTTGGTTTTGAATTCCTGTTCTGCTATACAGTTGCTCCGGGATTCTGGCAAGTTACCTAAGTTCCTTGGGCCTCAGTTTTTTTCTCTGTAAAGTGGAAATAATGGTAATAGGGTTGTGGTGTGGCTCAAATAACAAAATGCATATATTGGCCCAGAACTTGAGCCAGTGTCAGCTTCTTATGGTTTGCTTGATAAATGGATGAAGTGTAGAGAAGGTGTTTTAAAATGCACTTGTTAAAGAACAGAATCAGTGAGCTCCACAACTGCAAAGACCCATCCTGAAGTCAGATTCTTATTGAGCTAAACCTTGAAAGCAAAGATAGCTCTGAAAGGCAGTAGCCAGGGAACTAAGCCCCTTCTCTCGGTAAGACGTGGGGACAGTTAGCACCTAGAACCATAGACTGCTGGAACCAGAAGGATCTTTGTGGATAGGTCATTGTGGGTTGTTTCCTCCTGAATAATTGAAACCCAGAGAGGTCAGGGGACCCCACCCTAGTTGTGGACTGAGCCAGGACCAAGATTCAGGTCAGTTTAGTGGTTTCGTCACTGCAGCACGATGCTTCCCCATTCCGCAGCCCCCACCTGTGAAAATGAAGCTTGTAGATGCTGCCTATTGCCTGTTCCCAGGCGCCAGGCAGCCGCGAACTTCCAACTCCCCCGGGCTAAAGGATTCAGGCAAGAATGGTGTGGGAACCACTCTCGGTCTGTAGAGGGCGCTCTGAGCACAGGCCAGGGAGCTTGAGCCTATGACGCGCCACGGCTGCGTGGCCTCCAGGGCGAGTGAGGATGGCGGACTGATCGCTTTTCGTGGGGCATGGGGAAAAAGCCTTCGGACCTTACGCCATGCAGCAGGTGAATGCGCTTATGTCCAACAGCAGGTATCACACTTTTTGGTCTCATGACTCTTTTATACTCTTAAAAAAGTTATTATTGAGGATCCCAAAGAGCTATTGCTTATATGGGTTATATCTATCTATATTTACCATATTAGAAATTAATAATGAGAAATGTTTAAAACATATACCCATTTTAAAATAATAACAATAAAGAATTAAATATTAGCATAAATAGTATTTTTGCAAAAAAAAAAAAAAAAATTCCAAACCCCCCCCAAAAATGCATTTTTTACAAAACCCTTTAATGTGTGGCTTAACAGAAAAGACCTAAGCCAGGTGCGGTGGCTCAGGCCTGTAATCCCAGCACTTTGGGAGGCCGAGGCGGGTGGATCACGAGGTCAGGAATTCGAGACCAGCCTGACCAATATGGTGAAACCCCATCTCTACTAAAAATACGAAATTAGCCGGGCGTGGTGGCACGTGCCTGTAATCCCAGCTACTCAAGAGGCTGAGGCAGGAGAATTGCTTGAACCTGGGAGGCGAAGGTTGCAGTGAGCCGAGATTGCATCACTGCACTCCAGCCTGGGCTACAGAGCGAGACTCCATCTCAAAAAAAAAAAAGAAAGAAAGAAAGAAAAGACCTGAATTTTCCTTTTGCAGTGAGTCCCTATCGATTTCACAAGTCATGTAACCTCGGAAAAACTCCACTATGCACTCTGAGAGAATAAGAATAAAAAACAGTTAAATCTTGAGAATTCCCTGAAAGTATCTCAAGGACACCACCCAGGGACATACTTGAAGAACTGCTGTGTACAAGTATGTCTATCTAGGCTAGGCATGATGGCTCACACCTCTAATCCCAGCACTTTGGTAGACCTAGGCGGGAGGATTCCTTGAGCCCGGGAAGTTGAAGCTGCAGTGAGCCATGATCATACCACTGCACTTCAGCCTGGGAGACAGAGTGAGACTGTCTTAGCAACAACAAAAAAACTTTCAGTCAGGCATGGTGTCTTACCCCTGTAAACCCAGCACTTTGAGAAGCTGAGGCGGGCAGATCATTGGAGATCAGGAGTTCAAGACCAGCCTGGTCAACATGGTGAAACCCTGTCTCTACTAAAAATATAAAAATTAACTGGGCTTGGTGGCAGGCCCCTGTAATCCCAGCTACCCGGGAGTATGAGGCAGGAGAACTGCTTGAACCTGGGAGGCAGAGGTTGCAGTAAGCCAAGATCGCACCACTGCACTCCAGCCTAGGCAACAGAGAAAGACTTTGTCTCAAAAGAAAACAAAAACAACAACAAAAAAAGAACTTTTATCTTAGTGTGATTTATAGAAGGGAGACTCCCCCCTCCCTTCTCACTGCCACCAGCCTGCTTCAGACTTGGATTACATCAGGCAGGCTTCAGCAAAAGTCTCAGAACTGGTTTCCTTGCCCCTGTCATCCCACCACCTCCAATTGTGAAGATACTATAATTTTTATAAAATATGACATGATTAAGTTACTATTCTCCCCAAAACCCTCAAATGATTCTTTAGTGCCTGGTAAATGAGGCTCGCATGCCTGAAGGTCAGGCTCCATGATCTGATTGTAGCCCAAACTTCCAGGCTTCCTTCACACTCAGCCCCATAGGTGGGCCTCATGGGCCTGATGGGTTTGGTTCCACTTGTCCCTTCACTCGCAACACCCTCTGTCCCATCTCCTCCCATTCTCCTTTTGCTTTCAGACTCATGCCCCTTGCTGGAGATTTATTTATTTTATTTTATTTTATTTTTTTGCCAGAGTCTTGCTCTTTTGCCCAGGCTGGAGTGCAGTGGCATGATCTTAACTCACTGCAACCTCCACCCCCCAGGTACAAGCAATTCTTCTGCCTCAGCCTCCCGCATAGCTAGGATTACGGGTGTGCACCACCACACCTGGCTAATTTTTGTATCTTTAGTAGAGACGGGGTTTAACCATGTTGGCCAGGCTGTTCTCGAACTCCTGACCTCAGATGATCCACCCACCTCAGCCTACCAAAGTGCTGGGATTACAGGCATGAGCGATCGCGCCCAGCCTGGGGATCTTTTACAATCTTCTCAAACAGTTTGCATTCCTACACAAAGCCTGGTATTCTGATGTGGTGCTTTTCATCCAGCTGTTGCCAGATAGGTCCCCAAAAATGTTGCTTTGTCAGTTTCTTATTGCCACCGTAACAAAATGCCACAAACTTAATGGCTTTACATCACAAATTCATCTTATCGTTCTGGAGGTCAGAAGATGGACGTGGTTCTTGGGGGCTACAGTCAAGGTGTTGGCAGAGCTATATTTCGTATGGAAGCTCTAGGGGAGAATCAATTTCCTTATCTTTTCCAGCTTCTAGAGTCCTCCTGCATTTCTTAGCATGTGGCCCCTTCTTCCATATGCAAAGTGCATCACTCCAACCTCTGCTTCCCTTCCATCCTCACCTCTCTCTCTTTCTCTGACTCGACTGCCTTCCTCTTATAAGGACCCCTGTGATTACACTGGACCCACTTTACTAATCCAGGATAATCCCATCTCAAGGTCCTCAACTTAATTACATCTTCAAAGTCCATTTGCTATGTATTATAACATATCAGAGGCTCCAGGAATTAGGATGTGGAACTGGGTGGGGGACAGAGTGGAGGGACATTGTTCAGTCTAACACAGTCATTAATGCCAAAAGATGAAAGTCAAAATCCACTCGTCATGAGCCATACAAGTTTAGCAGTCAGACAGATGTCCCTACATGGAGATAATATTCATCCAATTGCTTTGAAGATTAAATGAGATAATCTGCTTGAAACATGATGACAGCTGCACAGTGATCACTTGCCAAGTGCCTGTGACTATTATTATTAGTCTTTATTATGGCATTTACCACCAGGTGACTTAGAGTCCTCTTCACAGCACCCATCATACTTCATAACTAGATATTTGTTTTGGGTGATTGTTTAGTACGTGATGATTTTTTAATTGATTCTGAATTATGTAAACATTACCTTAATACATTCATGGCTTAAAAAATGAAGAACACGGCTGGGTGTGGTGGTTCACGCCTGTAATCCCAGCACTTTGGGAGGCCAAGGCGGGCAGATCACGAGGTCAGGAGATCGAGACCATCCTGGCTAACACGGTGAAACCCCGTTTCTTCTAAAAATACAAAAAAATTAGCCAGGCGTGGCAGTGTGAGCCTGTAGTCCCAGCTACTCGGGAGGCTGAGGCAGGAGAATGGCATGAGCCAGGGAGGCAGAGCTTGCAGTGAGCTGAGATCAGGTCACTGCACTCTAACCTGGGCGACAGAGTGAGACTGCATCTCCAAAAAAAATAAAAAAGACGACGACAAACTCCTGTCCTCAAGACTAAGGCCATGTGGATGAAATAAATATGCTTTTATTAGGAACCAAGATAAAACTCTTCGTAAAGGACACAGAAGAAAGGTTTCTATATCTTAAAAAGGATGGGAAAAGAAAGATGCTGTTAAAAAAAATTCTTCTTAAAAAAAATTAGTTTGTTTAACCTATTTCTCTCCTATTAGATAATGAACTCAATATGGGCAAGGACTGTTTTACATACCATCAAATTCCCAGAACCTAGACCAATAGCAAATACATACATAGTTAACACTCCATACATATTTGTGAAATTAATGAATTAAATCTAACTTAAGGCCAGGCAAGGTGGCTTACGCCTGTAATCCCAGCACTTTGGGAGGCCAAGGTGGGCGGATCATTTGAGGTCAGGAGCTCAAGGCCAGCCTGGCCAACATGGTGAAACCCCATCTCTACTAAAAATACAAAAATTAGCAAGGCATGGTGGCACATGCCTGTAGTCCCAGCTACTTGGGAGGCTGAGGCAGGGGAATCACTTGCACCTGGGAGATGGAGATTGTGATTGCAGTGAGCCAAGATCAAGCCACTGCACTCCAGCCTGGGCAACAGAGTGAGACTCTCTCTCAAAGAAAAAAAAAAAAAAGTCTAATTTTAAAAATACCTCTATTTCCCCATTGCACTCAGAATGAAGTCCAAGTTTATAACTTGGCATGAAAAACAAGTTTTTGCAAAATCCAGTCCCAACTTGCTTCAAATTTCACTTTCTACCACTCCTAACCAGTCTCATACCCTACCCTCCAGCTGTGCTGAACCAACCCTTCTGTCTCAGGCCTCCGGGCCTTTTCTTATGCCAGTGCAGCTTTCTATGCCTGGAATGTCCTCTCCTCATGCTCAGTGACAGAAACACACACACACACACACACACACTCTCTCTCTACCTGTTTCTTGCCACCTGGATAATTTCCACTCCCCTCTCCTAACCCATACTTCATGCTAGGTAGCTTCCCCCTACCACACTGCCCTAGTATTCTGGATAAAGGGACCTACCAGATCTTCTATAGCACCTGGAGCTTCTACCCACCCTTGCCTGAAGCCCATCGTATTATAATAGCCTGTCCATCTGACAAGTCCTTCCCACCCCCAACAGCCTATAAGATCTTTAAGAGCAGAGACTGGGTCTTACTTCCTATTATATCCCAAGAGCCTGGCAGGTGAGTGGACAGAGCAGGTACTCAGTTACTGTTAGCTGAATGCCTGTCTCTGCCTCTATCGTGCAGAGACTTATTTATCTTCATATCCTCAGACTCTAGCAGGGTGCCTGGCAGGAAATTAGTGGGCACTCAACAAATGTTTGCCGAGTGGACTAGTCTTCCACAAGATGCCTTGCCTACATGAACAATAAATCACAGATTGTGTGCTGGTCACTATGTGCCAGTCACCATTGGTAAGCTCTAGTAGGGATTAAAAACAAGACAAAACAGCTGGGCGCGGTGGCTCATGCCTGTAATCCCAACACTTTGGGAGGCCAAGGTGGACAGATCATGAGGTTAACAGATCGAGACCATCCTGGCCAATATGGTGAAACCCTGTCTCTATTAAAAATACAAAAATTAGCTGGGCGTGGTGGTGGCCACCTGTAATCTCAGCTACTCGGGAGGCTGAAGCAGGAGAATCTTTGGAACCCGGGAGGCGGAGGTTGCAGTGAGCCGAGATCGCACCACTGCACTCCCGCCTGGCAACAGAGCTAGACTCCATCTCAAACAAACAAACAAACAAAAAAACAAAACTAAAAAACCCCACTGTCCTTCCCTCTAGTGCTTACAGGAGCACACAATGAGCAGTACTCAACGTAAGTGTTTATTGATGGCTTTCACAAATGCTTCTCTTTTTTTTGAGACAGGGCCTATGCTCTGATGTCCAGGCTGAAGTGCAGTGGTGCGAAATCGGCTCACTGTGACCTCCAACTCTGGGGCTCAAATCGTCCTCCCATCTCAGCCTCCCAAGCAGTTGGGACTACAGGTGCATGCCACCACACCTGGCTATTTTTTGTAGAGACAGCATTTCACCATGTTCCCCAGGCTGCTCTGAAACTCCTGGGCTCAAGTGATCCTTCTGCCTTGGTTCCTCAAAAGTGCTGGGATTATAGGCATGAGCCACTGCACCCAGCCCACAAATGTTTCTCAATGGATTCCATGGGTTACTCTTCTTGCGAAGAAGTCTGTCACAGCAAGAGAGAGGCTAAAGTCTAATCCTAAAGTAACCACTTTTCCCCCTTTTCTGTCAGGTCTTAAATAGTTCCAACTCTCTCCCATCTGCAATTCACCTGACCACACCCTTGCATAGATAACAACAGCCTCCTGTAGAGCCCTCTCAGCAAACCAACCAACTATAATGCCCAGCGTCATCCCTTCCGCTTTTCCATTTTATTGGCACTTTCCCCGGGCTCTCAGAGGGCATCCCTTGCCCCAGTCCACTCCTGTCTCACTTGGCAATCCCCAGAGGCCCAGAGCAACGGTCCTATCTTGCGAAACAGAGCAAGGTCACGGCTCCAGTGGCAGAAGAAAGGACGGTTAGTGGCAGGAAATAGGTGTGAACAGAACAGTCACCAGGGCACCCAGACACCCACAGTGAAATGGCAGGTGCAGGTTTATTTCCCTTATTATGAAGAGAGGGGAAAAAAAGGTGTCAGTCTCTTATTAGGAAGAGTAATTACATGCTTTATAACTGTATACCTAATTAGTTTCTTTCTAACCATCCTCATCATGAACAAACACATTAAATAATTGGAGAGAAGAGGAAATAAGAAAGAGAATTAACATTTGAGAAGAGACTACCATGTGTCAGACAAGCACTGTGCTGGGCATCTTTCTGTAAGTTAGTTCTCTAACCCTCACTAAAACAAATATGCAAACCAAAGACGATTCAGTAGTTGATATTTTATCAGCTACATCTCCCAGGGCCTCAGAAAGTTTTAAGTCATTACAGAGCTGGCAGGCTGCATTGCCACTATTTGAACCCAGTTCCTACAAAACCCATGGTTGTTTGTTGTTGTTGTTTGTTTCTTGAGATGGAGCCTCGCTCTTATTTCCCAGGCTGGAGTACAACAACGCGATCTCGGCTTACTGCAACCTCCACTTCCCAGATTCAAGCGATTCTCCTGCCTCAGCCTCCCCGAGTAGCTGGGATTACAGGCATGTGCCACCACACCTGGCTAATTTTGTATTTTTAGTAGAAACAGGGTTTCTCCATGTTGGTCAGGCTGATCTCAAACTCCCGACCTCAGGTGATCCACCTGCCTCGGCCTCCCAAAGTGCTGGGATTACAGCCATGAACCACCATGCCCAGCCAAAACCCATGGTTTTTATACTAGAGTTTTCCATTCTTGAGCAGTTGCTATATGACAGGTGCTTGCAAATGATATTCCACAGATTGTTCCCCACTGCCTATGGGAAATGATTTCATACAACCTTTGTTGTTGTTGTTGTTGTTGTTGTTGTTGAGGCAGTCTGGAGTGCTATGGTGCAATCTCTGCTCACTGCAAACTCCATCTTCCCAGTTTAAGTGATTCTTCTGCCTCAGGCTCCTGAGTAGGTGGGACTACAGGTGCAGGCCACCATACCTCGCTAATTTTTGCATTTTTAGTAGAGATGGAGTTTCACCATGTTGGCCAGGCTGGTCTCAAATGCCTGACCTCAGGCGATCTGCCCAACTCGGCCTCCCAAAGTGCTGGGATTACAGGTGTAAGCCACTGCACCTGGCCCATACAACCATTTTATAGGTGAGGAAACCGAGGCTCAGAAAGGTTAGTATCTTGTCTGAGTCTATATTTACAAATCTGAAGATTTCACATCGAATTTTTGAAAAAAATTACAAGATAAGAAAAATAGCTCTAGCTATGTTAAGCTATAAACAATGACAGGGTATTGCCTGTTTGTAAAATTGGTGGAAAGACCGGAGGAGTGGGTTCTAGGCTGGGCCCCTAGGGATGGCACCAGAACAACATCTAGAGCAGCTGGCCAAGCTGGTATCCCAGCTGCTGACTCCAGGCTCCTTCCACCTTAACCATGATCCAGGATCAGGCAGATGCCATTGTCAGTGCTGGTTCTGCATTAGCCAGACCTACACTAACAACACAGGTGACCTGGGTGACCCCACCTTTATTCCCATTTAACTCGACTCTAATTTTGACTCTTCTGAAAATATGTCTGAATGATGGGTTCTAATCATAGCCAGAAACAGTAAAGGAGGCTGAGAAAGGTGGATTTTACCTTTCTAGCCTCTACAGTTCAGGAAGGCACCAGGAAGAAGGAGGGAGAGATGCTAAGCAAGTCATTCTACTATATCTGTCATAGTCTACATTCCCACGGGGCATCCATCTGTTGGAGCTGAGAAGCCCTGGATCAAGTCTTCCTACTCTCATTAGCACTTTGTATGTTGTTAATCTGTTGCTTCTGTCTGCCAGACAATATCCCATTGTGTGAAGGTACCACTTTTTACCTATCCACTCCGCCAGTGATGTAAACCCAAACTGCTCTTTGGGCCTCCTAGGAATTTGCCTAAAACATATGCTTGGACTCTATGGGATTTTGAGGTTGCATCACCTGACTTAAGTTGCATCCACTGTAGAATGGAGATAATAACAGTAATAGGCAACATGTATGAAGCAGTTACCATAATTCAGGCTCTCTTTTAAATGCTGTCCATATACTACTTCATGTAACACACTCCTCGTGGAATTATCATGATGATTAAATTAAGTAAAGTAGTTCCATAATGGTGGCTGCCTGATCCCGGATTGTGGTTAAGGTCGTAGGAGTCTGGAGTCAGCAGCTGGAATACCATTTTGGCCAGCTGATCTGGGTGTTGTTCTGGTACCATTTGTAGGGACCCAGCCTAGAGCCCACTCCTCCAGCCTTTCCTTCAATTTTTTATAAACATGCAATATCCTGTCATCTTTTATAGCTTATATAGCTAGTATTTTTATTTTTAAATTTTTTGTTTTATTTTTGTTTTTTTGAGATGGAGTCTTGCTCTGTTGCCCAGGCTGGAGTGCAATGGCATGATCTCAGCTCACTGCAACCTCCACCTCCTGGTTCAAGCAATTCTCATGCCTCAGTCTCCCAAGTAGCTGGGATTACAGGCCTTTGCCACCACGCCTGGCTGATTTTTGCATTTTTAGTAAAGACAGGGTTACACCATGTTGGCCAGACTGGTTTTGAATTCCTAGCCTCAAGCCATCCACCCTCCCATCCACGTCTCGGCCTCCCAAAGTGTCGGGATTACAGGCGTGAGCCACCACACCCAACCTAGAGCTCTTTTTCTTATCTTGTAATTGTTTTCAAACTTTCAATGTGAAATCTTCTGATTCATAAATAACGGACTTGGGCATCGTGGTGGTCAATAAGTAACAGTTATTATCATCAAGGAGCAGATCAAGAGCTAGACACCAAAGCCTGGTCTGGACAGACAACATTCCTGGTCTGACAGCCTGGAATGTTCCCCCAGGCAAAATGGCTTGGTTTGCCTCTGTGCACTCACCCTATGGCCTGTGAAATTTTGATTCTAGCCCTTAAAACAAAGATAGCACTGATTCACTTATCTTTCTAACATCCCACAAGGTTAGGATGCCTTTGAGGCTGGGGTGGGTCTCATTATTTTCTTTATTATAATCCCAGCACATGGCACAGTGACTGGCACATGTCAATCAAATATTCAATCTATGCTTGTTGGATGAAGATAGAAGTGGTTAAGGGTGTTTATGACTAGGCCTGAACCTTCTAAGAGAAAGACCTTGGCAGATATAAATTCCACTGGAGTTATAAAGAATATAGACACATTGGCCCTGAAGGTCAAAAAAGGATTTTTTTTTTTTTTTTTTTTTTTGAGACAGAGTCTTGCTCTGTCTTCCAGGCAGCAGTGCAATGGTGCCATCTTGGCTCACTGCAACCTCCGCCTCCCTGGTTCAAGGGATTCTCCTGTCTCAGCTTCCGGAGTAGCTGAAATTACAGGCATGCACCACCATGCCCGACTAGTTTTGTATTTTTAGTAGAAACGGGGTTTCACCATGTTGGCCAGGCTGGTCTTAAACTCCTGACCTCAGGCAATCCACCCACCTCAGCCTCCCAAAGTGCTGGGATTACAGGTGTGAGCCACCGTGCCCTGCAAAAAGGATATTTTTTAATATGCCAGGGAATGTCATTCCCTTAGGGGAAGAACCATTGGGAGAAACCAAAACCGAGGGCTGTTTCCTACATGCCTGGCAGAAGCCTTGTTTGGGGATTGAGGGTGCAACAGAGGGAGGGTAGCACTTTTCACAATGTTGAAGCAGACCTACTGTTCTCAAAAATGAGCTTTTCTAAAGGGCTTATTCACAGATCAACTGGCTACTTTATGTATGTATGTATGTATGTATGTATGTATTTAAGATGGAGTCTCACTTTGTTTCCCAGGCTGGAATGCAGTGGCACCATCTCGGTTCACTGCAACCTCCTCCTCCTGGGTTCGAGCGATTCTTCTGCTTCAGCCTCCCTAGTAACTGGGACTACAGGCACGCACCATCATGCCTGGCAGATTTTTGTATTTTTAGTGGAGATGGGATTTCACCATGTGCTGGGTTGGTTGGTCTCAAACTCCTGACCTCAAGTGATCTGCCCACCTCAGCCTCTCAAAGTGCTGGGATTACAGGCATGAGCCACTGCGCCTGGCAGAAACTGGCTACTTTATATGCTTCAGATCAGCATGCTGCAAGACCTTCAGTCACATTGCCAGGGACGGATGGGTTCAAGATTAATTACATGATTCTATCCAACCAGGATTTATCATGCCCACCTTGTGGAAGAGTCAATTAACCCCTCTTGAACTTCTGCTGCCTGTGAGGCACTCGTGGACAGTTCCATCTACGGTGGTAGGCTTAATCTTTCTTAGCCAACCTGTGGGTGCATGCTGTTGCTACCCACTTTTTCAGATGAGGCAACTGAGGCTGGAAGAGCCTGGGAAATTAGCTCTAGGCCTCTCCCCTGAGTGGCAGAGAAACCAGGCTTTGAACCTAGGGCTGTCTGACTGCAGGGCAGTGTGCAAATCACAGCAGAAGCTAGCACCTTGACTTTGTCTTTTAATAACACCTCTCACAATTGTAATTCATCAATTGTATCGTCATGAGTTTATTGTCTGCCTTCCTGGCCACACTGTCTGCTCTAGAAGGGCCATTGCAATGCCTGTGTTGTTCACAGCTGTGTCCTCAGCACCAGCAAATAATAAGCCTGGCACAAAATGGAAACCTGCTTTTATTCATTAAAATAATTTTTAAATGAATGAATGAAATTAACAAACAAAAATGACATAGATAGCCTGCTCTCTAGCATGTGATGATGGTCACATTCTCAGCTCCTTGCTAACTCTCACCTGGATTGTTAAAATGATTTCCTTATTGTCTCCACATTTCTGCTAATTTTACCCTCCTGCATAAGGGGATAAGCTTGATCTTTCTTTCTTTTTAAATTAAATTCCACTGGAAGGCTTGATCTTTCTTAAAAAGCACACTTGAGCCGGGCATGGTGATTCAGCACTTTGGGAGTCCAAAGTGGGAGGATCCCTTGAGCCCAGGAGTTCAAGACCAGTCTGGGCAACATAGCAAGACTCCATCTCTACAAACAACAAAAAATAGTTGGACACACTGACACATACTTGTGCTCCCAGCTAGTCGGGAGGCTGAGGTGAGAGGATCACTTGAGCCCAGGAGGTCAATGCTGCAGTGAGCCATCATCATGCCACTGCACTCCAGCCTGTGGGTGACAGAGTGAGACCCTATCTCAACAGAAGAAGAAAGAAAAAGAAAAAGAAAGCACACTCGTAGCACATTGCAGGCCTCCTGAAAGTTGTTACCAGTGCCCCATTCCCTGCAGGACAGAGTCTGAGCTGCTGGGAAGGACTCTAAGGCCATATGCTTCCCATCTGCCTCTGGAACCTTGGTTGGCTGCTCTGCGACCCAGGCCTTGTCCCCAGCAACCTCAAGCACTTTATAACACCAGCTTTTGTGAGCTAGCTCACTGTTTCCCAACCTTGCTTTCTTTACCGGAAATCTCCTCCCCACCTCCTATCAAACCCCAACCCCATGCCTTGCTTTGTGTGCCTGATAAGACATTAGCTCACTCTTTTTTCCCAGATGTGGTAACATTCACAAAACATGGCATGGGTGCAGTGGCTCACACCTGTAATCCCAGCTCAGGAGTTTGAGACCAGCCTGGGCAACATGGCAAAATCCTGTCTCTACCAAAAACGCAAAAAAATATAGCTGGGTGTGGTGGCATGTGCCTGTCGTTCCAGCTACTCCAGAGGCTGAGGTGGGAGGATCACTCGAACCCAGGAGGCAGAGGTTGCAGTGAGCCGTGATCTCACCACTGCACTCCAGCCTGTGTGACAGAGTGGGACCTTGTCTCAAATTTAAAAATAGATAAATAAATAAATAAATCGAAAAGACCCAAGACTTCTTGGAAGAGGTAGCAATCAAACTGGTCATTGAAAGTCATGTGGGCATCATTCAAAGAGTGGATGTGAGGAGGCACAGAGCGGACCAAGAAAGCACATTAGAGGCCCAGAGAATGAGGCTTGAGCAAACCCTGTGGGAGGAGGAGTGTTGAGCAGATTCTAGAAGGGTGTGGCTGAAGTAGAGGACATATGGGCACAGTTGGAGATAGGCCTGGTAAAGTAGATTGGGACCAAGTGTGTAATGAATCTGTAGTCAGTGAGAAACTATGAAATGTGAAGATTTTGGCTGGGCATGGTGGCTCACACCTGTAATTCTTTCATTCTGGGAGGCCAAGGTAAGAGGATTGCTTGAGGCCAGGAGTTTGAGACCAGTCTGGGCAACATAATGAGACCCTGTCTCTCCAAGGAATTAAAAACTTAGCTGGGCATGGTGGCACACACCTGTAGTCCTAGCTACTTGGGAGACTGAAGTGGGAGGATTGGGTAAGCCCAGGAGTTTGAGGCTTCAGTGAGCTATGATCACACCACTGCACTCTAGCCTGGGACAGAGCAAGATCTTGTCTCTACAAATAAATAAATATGATCTGAAAATTGAGTATGAAATACTCAGAATACTAAGATCATGGTTTAGGAAGATAACTGTAGTGGCCACAGGAGGATGGATTTAAATGGAGAGAGACTAAGTACCAGGTTTGCACACTCAGATGCCTACAGAGGGCAGGCAAGGAACAAAGATGCAATAGGTACCTGGCCCATGGAACCACACATACCTTCTCATCAGTGGGCAGCCGCTGCTCAATTCCAGCCAATGCTGCCATGTAGATTATGGGTTCAGTGTTACCAGATTTTTCTATTTTTCAGGAAAAGCCAAACAATACAGATTTTCATAAGATGCTAACTTTTTAAAATTTTTTATTTTTAATTTAATTTAATTTTAATTTTTTAAATTTTTTTTTTTTCTTGGGAGACAGGGTCTTGCCCTGTCATCCAGGCTGGAGTACAGTGGCGCAATCACAGCTCATTGCAGCCTCGAGCTCCCTGGTTCAAAGGATCCTCCCACCTCAACCTCCCAAGTAGCTGGGACTACAAGCACGTGCCACCACACCTGGCTAATTTTTGTATTTTCAGTAGAGGTGGGGTTTCACCATGTTTCCCAGGCTGGTCTCAAACTCCTGGGCTCAAGCTGTCTGCCCGCCTCGGCCTCCCAAAGTGTTGGAATTACAGGCATGAGCCACTGTGCCTGGCCCAGGACTCTAACTTTTAATATGAGCTTGTGAGTTAAACAACTCTCAGACCACCTGTGTGGAGTCTCTGAGAAAAGAGTAAACTATTGTAATAGTCCAGGGAGAAGTGATCAAGTCCTTATCTAGGGCAGTGGCAATGGGAACCAACCATGGGTTCAAACAGATAGCTCAAACCTGGTGGAAGTAGAATCCACTGAATTTGATGACTAACTGGCTGTAGAAAATGAAGAGGAAATGTTGAGAAAGACTCTGATGTTTCCAGTCTGTATGCCTTAGAGGAAGCTGATGCCCCAGGCAGCTTCATAAAATGGAACAAGAATAGATGCTGAATCAGAGAGAACTGGCTCAAACAGCTCTACCACTTACTAGCTATGTGACCTTGGACGTGTTACCTAACGTCTCTGAGCCTCAGCTTCTTCATCCATTCTATGAGGTTAATCTGAATGCATCCCTCTTAAGTAATTTATACAGATTAAATGGGATCATGCAAGTAGTGTGCTTAGCACAGAGTGTGGCAGGTAGTAACAGCTCAGTTTGTTGTTGAAATTTATTGGCAACATCCCTTTATTCAATGTTCAGCAAGAGCCTCCAGTGTTTTCTTTTTTTTGTTTTGTTTTGTTTTTTTGTTTGTTTGTTTGAGATGGAGTCCCACTCTGTCACCCAGGCTACAGTGCAGTGGCACAATCTTGGCTCACTGCAACCTCTGCCTCCCAGGTTCAAGTGACTCTCATGGCCCAGCCTCCTGAGTAGCTGGGATTACAGACGCAAGCCACCGTGCCAGCCTCTTTTTTTTCTTTTTTGGGAAAAACTCTCACTCCATCACCCAGGCTGGAGTGCAGTGGCATAATCTCGGCTCACTGCAACCTCTGCCTCCAGGTTCAAGTGATCCTCCCACCTCAGCCTCCAGAGTAGCTGGGACTACAGGCACACACCACCACGCCTGGCTGTATATTTTGGTATTTTTGGTAGAGATAGGGTTTTGCCATGTTGCCCAGGCTGGTCTCGAATTCCTAACCTCAAGTGATCCGCCCACCTCAGCCTCCCAAAATGCTGGTATTACAGGCGTGAGCCATTGTGCCCAGTTTAGGTCATGTCATTTTGGGGTTGAATTTTCTGACATGTGTCACCAAAAGATTCGTAAATGATTTGATGACAACTGCTATTACCGTGACTTTTCCACTTTGATTCCAAATGATGTCATAGGCTTTGTAGAGTTTAAAGCTGGTAGCCCCTGGAAAGGCTATCTCTAGTGGTGGTCGCTTGAAGACGAGGTCTGGTTCTTGGATACCTCTGAGAGGATGAACAGAATATGTATTTGTGAAAGGTCCAAGGTACTCTGTGAAGGTGAAGTGAACCTGTCAAAGCTCAGCACACCTTATGTCAGTTCAGCATACTTTCAGCCCCACTTTGCTTGTTAGAGAATGACTGTATCAAGGAACCAATGATGTGAACCGGGTTAGTTCACTTATTAAAAACATGTTTTTATGTTTACATTAACTGTCTTCCTCACTAAAGTGTCCACTTTGCATGGACTTTCTCTCATCTTTACAGACTTTGCAGACAGAGACAGTCTTAGAGATCATCTAGGCCAAAGTTATCCAGCGTATAGTAAAGGGGTCACTCTCTTCAGAGTTGAGAAGTGGAGCCAGGCGCCATAGCTCACACCTGTAATCCTAGCACTTTGAGAGGCCAAGGCAGAAGGATTGCTTAAGAACAGGAGTTTGAGACCAGCCTGTGCAATATAGTGAGAACCCATCTCCGTTTTGTTTGTTTGTTTGTTCTTGAGACACAGTTTCACTCTGTTGCCCAAGCTGGAGTGCAGTGGCGTGATCTTGGCACACGGCAACCTCTGCCTCTCAGGTTCAAGTGATTTTCCTGCCTCAACCTCCCAAGTAGCTGGGATTACAGGCTTCCACCACCATGCCCAACTACTTTGTGTATTTTTAGTAGAGACGGGGCTTCACCATTTTAGGCAGGCTGGTCTTGAACTCCTGACCTCAGGTAATCTGCCTGCCTCAGCCTCCCAAATTACTGGGATTACAGGCATGAGCCACCGTGCCCAGCCCCATATCTATTTTTAAAAAAAGAGAAAGAAAAAGAAAAAGAAAAAGAACTTGGAAGCAGGAGGAAGGAGTAGGGGTGGAAATTGCAATGTAGATTCCTGGGACTTACCTTAACCTACTGGATCAGAATCTCAGGGATGGGCCTAGGAATAGTAGTAGCTTCATGGGGTTGGGTAAGTCAGTTGATCTCTTTAAACCTGAGTTACTACATCTGTAAAATGGCGGTAATAATTCCTGCTTCTTAAGTTTGTTGGGAAGATCAAAGGTAATGATGTAAGTAAAGTGTCCAACCAAGCCTGTTATAAAAATGGCTTCTGAATTAAAGTATATAATCCAGGCTGTACCTTGACTTCAGGGGGAACCCTGCCTGGGGAGTGTACACCACCACTTTTACTGCCATCTGAGGTATCAGTGGGGTGTACAGTAGTTTACATGTGATAATGACGGCAACACATGTGTTGAATGTTTATGTGATAGGTACTTAGCTCTAGCACTTAACTAACATTGACTTATTAAATTCTCATAATAATCCTGTGAGGTAGATGTTTTTTTAAAGGCCTGTTTTACAGATAAAAAACTGAGGTACAGAGCAGTTAAGTAACATGTCCAAAGTTATAGCTTCCAAGTATCAGAGCTAGGACTCTAACCTAAGCAGTCTGGCTCCAGGAAAGCTAAAGAATTTGTAACAGTAAGCTTTACCAAGGCCTGCTTGCCCTAAAATAAAAGGGTAGTGTCCTCCTTTTTTTCTTTTTTTTTTTTTTTTTTTTTTTTGAGACAGAGTCTTGCTCTGTTACCCAGGTAGGTGAGCAGTGGTGCCATCTCAGCTCACTGCAATCTCCGCCTCCCGGGTTCAAGCAATTCTCCTGGCTCATCCTCCCCAGTAGCAGGGATTACAGGCATGCGCCACCATGCCTGGCTAATTTTTGTATTTTTAGTAGAGACGGGGTTTCACCATGTTGCCTAGGCTGGTCTCAAACTCCTGACTTCAAGTGATCTGACCACCTCAGCCTCCCAAAGTGCTGGGATTACAGGCATGAGCCACCGCGCCCGGCCGTGTCCTCCTTTCTTGATAAACATGTGCTAGCTTGTCTCAGAGACACAGCTGAAGGATGATACCGGGGATGAATTGCAGATCCCGACAGAATGAGTTCTCAAACTCTCACTGGAGCATGTTGGGATCAAACAAAGGGAAGCACCAGGAAGCACTGGGCCTGGGGCAGGAGGATTCTTTCTGGGGAAAGCAGTCCAGATAGGGACCTGGAGGCTCCCCCAGAGCATGGTTAGTTTATTTCAGTTTGCCTGAGCTGACTTCAGTTTTACACAGTTCATTTTCCTCTGCTTAGAATTCTCCCTTGGCTTCTCTATCCTTATAGTCCAGTCCTTCAAGTTCAATCCTTAACATCCTCAGAGAGGCCCTCTCTGATTATTCCAAAGTAAATGTCCTGTGCCATCCTCCACTCTTGAGTCTTCTCTGTACTAGCCAATTCTTTATTTCCTATCAGCACTTACCATACTTGTAATTATTTACTGTCTCTGTTTCTTTTCAGTCTTCCCTACTGCTCCCAGAGGGCAGGCAGGAACCATGTCTGTCTTCTTCACTATTGTAATCTCCAGGGCCTGATTGTAACCAAGGTGTGGCATGTAATTGGTTCAGTCAGTGTTTGTTGAATGCATGGGCAAATAGTTGAAAAACACAAATGGATTATGTTGGCCTTTCCCTCTCCCGCCCACTGTGACACTTACACCTCCGCACTTCACCCTACACCTTTCCCTTTGAAGAAAACTGCTGACCTAAGGCAAGAGACATATCACTGTCTTCAGCAGGGAACTTCTGCCACCTCTCAGCCCCAGCTTTGCCAAAAGCACTCACATCTTTTGGGAGGAAGGCTGCAGCAAGCACAAGAGCGGAAGAGTAGATGAGTGGCTCAAAACACCCACTTATAGGTTTTTAAAATGCACTAGCTTTGGAGCTCCGAAGTCTTCATTCCTAGAAAGGAAAATAGAATGGAATGAGGTGATTCATACTACAGGGAGCAATGGCTTTTTTTCAGGCCAGCACCAACATCAGTAACCACCATACACAAAGTCTCTTTAACTCAATCCATTGAATAACACCCAAGGTTCAATTTTTTGTTTTGTTTGTTTGTGACAGAATCTTACTCTGTCACCCAGCCTGGAATGCAGTGGTGTAATCTTGGCTCACTGCAACCTCCACCTCCCGGGTTCAAGCAATTCTCCTGCCTCAGCCTCCCACATACCTGGGATTACAGGCACATGCCACCATGCCCAGCTAATTTTTGTATTTTTAGTAGAGATGGGGTTTCACCCAGTCGGCCAGGCTGGTCTCGAACTCCTGACCTCAAGTGATCCACCCACCTCGGCCTCCCAAAGTGCTGGGATTACAGGCGTGAGCCACTGCGCCTGGCTGGTTCAGACAAATTAATCCACAGCTGAGATCACAGCTGGAAACAAGAGATGACAAAAAGAAGGCACCAGGGCCTCATCCCAACATCCCAGCTGTAAACAATCCATGCTTCTATTGACCTTGCCAAGAAAAATACTGAAACACGGTTGGGGGCAGGGAGCAACTTTGCTGTTTGAATGTGTTCTCCTCCAAAACCCTCTACCCCCATCGAGCCCTGGGAAAGTAAAACTGAAAACTCAGGATGATTTCAAAGTGACAGATGGTACAATTCAATGAGGAAACCAGGCTTACATGATCATTAAAACAGTGGAGTCTCCCAGAAGGCAATCCCTAGAAATAAAATGCCAAGCACAGTCCAAGCCATCAGAAAGCCTCTGGAGCAGGCATTTCCATGTTGACAGAAATCATCCACTTAATGTTCAAAGAGGAAAGTAGAATATAATCCCAACTCCTTGGACTTACGTTCTTTCTAAGAGTTGGAATTAATTTAGTCAACAGTTGCTCTGAAATTAATTCAACACTTTTTTTAGCTTGTGACCCCAGGCAAGTTACTTGACCTCACTGGGTTCTATATTATTCTACAGAATGAAAATAATTGTCCTGTCTTATAGGGATATGTAAAGATTAAGTAAATTATAATACATGTAAGTGCTTTGTACTGTCTGACACATAGTCAATGCTATGAAACTTTTGAAAACCAATTTCTTTTGCAAATGTTAATATGGTTATAGCAAATATACTCATAATGAGGCTTGAACATGCGTCCATCACATTGTATGCTAATACTAGTTTGCTTTTCATTTCCATGCTAGAATAACATGAGCGCAAGGACTTGGTCTTTTTCCCTGTGTATCCTAGTGTCAACAAATTATCTGGCCAATAATAAACATTCAATAAGTATTGGTGATCAATAATAAAGGTGTATTACTCTGGGGTTGTAAAATGAATAATATACAGTCCTTGCCTTTAAAGAGTACATAGGCCAATAGGAAAAAAAGATATTAAACAAAACTCTATTATGTGATTGGTTAGAGTTATAAAAGAGGTATAAAAAATTAATCTTAGAATTTGCCTAGGTAGAGGGATAATGAAGAGGGAAAGAGGTGCTATTCAAGCCAGCTTTAAAGGAGGAGAGGTATGTGGGCTTGAAGAAGGTGATATCTGAACTGAGTTGAAGGATGAGGAAGAGTTAGCCAGATGAAGGTAGAGAGGACTCTCCTGGCAGATGAAGTTGCATGCCTGCCCTCAGGTTCTTGGGTGGGGAGAATATATATATCTGCATGTGTGTGTGAGAGACATTTCCCCCATTAGACTATAAATTCCTGCAGCACAGGAATTGGCAACCTTTTTCTGTAAAGGGTTGAAAAGTAAATATTTTCAGCTTTGTGAGCCCTCCAGTCACTGTCACAACTACTCAACTCTGTCATTGTAACAGGAAGTCAGCCATACACAATATGTAAACAAATGGCATGGCCAGGTGTGGTCAATGGAAGGCCATATTTGGCCTATGGGTCTTGCTTTGCCAACAGGACAAGGGAGCTGCCCTTCTGGTTTCCCAGGGATTTAGTGTACATGGGTGCTCATGCTAAAGAGCTCTTGATATAATCACACTTGCTCTTTGCATTGGTTATCAATTGCTGTGTTACAAATGATCTCAACACTTAGCAGCTTAAATCAACAGTTTCTATCACAGTTTCTGTATGGCAGAAGGAATCTGAGTGGGCCGTTCTAGCGGAGGATCTCTTTTGAGGTCGTAGTCAACCAGTCTTCTGAAGGCTCAATTGGGGCTGGAGAATCTAGTCTCAAGGTGGTTTACTTGCTTGGCTGACAAATTGGTGCTTGCTATTGGAAGGAGGCCTCAGTTCCTCCCGACATGGGCCTCTCCACAGAGCTGCTTGAGTGTCTCTCTCAGTATGGTGGCTGGCTCCCCCCAGAGCAAACGACCCAAGAGATCAAAGTGGAAGCTGCGTTCTAGCCTAGTCATACACTGTCACTTTTGCCATATTTTACTGGTCATACAGACAAACATGAATTCAATAGGGACAGACACTATGTAAGACATGATACCAGGAGACAAAGATTACTGAAGGCCATTTTGAGGCTGGCCTTTCTTTATAACCATAGTGAGATGTGCCTCACTCTTGTCCCTATCTCTCTTCTATTTCATTCAAATGTGACCACACAACCCCAGAGAATCTGAATGTTCCAAAACTCTTACAGTAATCACAAAAGACAATAAGAAGATCACCTGGTTAATATGGAAACATCAGAAAATTAAATGAGGTCTTATTACCTTTGCTCTCCTGAAGAGCATGACAGAGACTAGGGTACAAACACAGTAAACTCATCTCTGGAATTCTCTCTCAAGGAAATAGCTTATTGGATACAGCCATTAATTGCTCTGCAGTTACTTTACTTTCCATAAATAAACTCCAGAAATTGCTTTAAAAAATAACACAACAAAACAAAAAACAAAATCAAAACTTTACCTAGAAACACAGTATACTGTTCCCTTACAACCCAATAGAAGCTATTAAAGCCAACATCCCCTAAAGCAAGTCCATTCCTATCAAACTGTTTGGAACACAGGGTTCTCACATTTTAGAACTGAATAAACTTTATCATTCTTTCCAGTTTCCAGCCTGATGTAGCACCCGTTTCCCAGCATTCCTGACCAATAGTCTTCCTGTATCTGCTCACAAAAATCACAGGTCTTTTGTGGCTGGGCAGGGGCTAGGGAGATGCTGGGCAACATTTTTACAGAGGGTATCTTTGCCTGGCACATGGAGGCTCTGTGTTTTGTGAATGGGAGAAATGAGGTTTTATAAGTTATTTTGGTTGTCCAGGTAACAGGAGATAGTTGAGAGAGAAATCAAGGTGCTAGAGGGGGATAGTATATCATATGACCCAATTCCAAAGTAAGACTGTCTTTGAAATTCTGTAACCAGAGGGATGAAGACCAGTAGGGATGAAGATATCTTGTTGTTGAAAAATGGTAGGTCAGGTGCAGGGGTTCATGCCTGTAATCCCAGCACTTTGGAAGGTTGAGGCAGACAGATCACTTGAGCTCAGGAGTTTGAGATCAGCCTGGGAAACGTGGCAAAACTCTGTCTGTACAAAAAAATTTAAAAATTAGCTGCGTTTGGTGGCACATGCCTGTAGTCACAGCTACTTTGGTGGCTGAGGTGGAAGGATCACTTGAGCCGAGGAGATTGAGGCTGCAGTGAGCCATGATTGTGTCACTGTACTCCAGCCTGGGCAACAGAGTGAGACCCTTTTCTTAAAGAAAAGAAAAGAAAAGAAAAGAAGAGAAAAGAGAAGAGAAGAGAAGAAAAAAAGGAAAAGAAAAGAAAAGAAAAAAGCAAAGCAAAGAAATGATAGATGGTGGGCTCTGGCCAAAAGCATTGTTTGGGGAGGGATCATTCTCCACAGTTCTGCTTGGAACCCAGCAACACATGGGCATCCTGAGTCCTAGGAACCAAGGGCACATTGCGAGGAAGTCCCCTTAGCACAGAGGTTGGGGTCTTCACAATGAGTATAATTGGCAGAGGCAGCAGTGAGGCTGCTTGAACAGTGCTGACAGCAGACACATTACTAAGAAGAAAGCTACGGTGCAAGAAAGGAATCTGTACTATACACTGCATTACAGGCATTGAAAAGCGCTCCATGAGGAATCCTGGAAATGACTGCAGCATATCCAGATCACAGCATAAAGCCCTATAATTTGACACGGAGGGGCCTACGATCATATCTTGGTGTATTAATATAAATGTGACCTCACTACAGTAGTTAAAAGCATGGATTTTGGAGCCAGACTACCTTGGTTTGAGTCACAGTGTGACCCTGGACCACTTACTGAACCTCTTTGAGCCTTTTGTTTATGTTTTTTTTTTTTTAGAGATGGAGTCCTGCTATGTTGCCTAGGCTGGCCTCAAACTCCTAAGCTCAAGTGATCCTCCCACCTCAGCTTCCCAAGTAGGTGGGATTACAGGCATATGCCAGCAAGCCCAACTGGGCCTTACATTTCCTCATCTGTAAACTGGAGATAATAATATATTTGTTTCAGAAGCTTATTGATAGTATTCCAGGAATTGGTAGTATATAAAAAGTACTTAGTACAATGCCTGGCACATAATAAGAACCATATAATTGTTGAAAAATATTTTGTACTCTCAAGTTACTAATGCCTGCCATAAACTTCTTACATGGTCTTCCTGGGATGGAACTCACCTCCTCAACTATGGAGATTGTTGCATGCTAGAAAATTCTAGCTATTAAAATTTCTTCCTGGCCAAGCTCACGCCAGCACTTTGAGAAGCTGAGGTGGGAGGATCCCTTGAGTCCAGGAGTTCAAGACCAGCCTTGGCAACATGGCAAAACCATCTCTACAAAAAATTAGCCAGGTGTGGTGGTGAGTGCCTGTAGTCCCAGCTACTCAGGAGGCTGAGGTGAGAGGATCGCTTGAGCCCAGGAGGCAGAGGTTGCAGAGAGCTGAGATCAAGCCACCACCCCCTAGCCTGGGTGACAGAATGAGACAGTCTTTAAAAAAAAAAAAAAATTCTGATGTTCAGGCAGCTTTCTTTGTTGCAACTTCTCCATAGTGGTCCCGGTTTTTCTGTGAGACATTCCAAAATAAACCTTTCCATGTTAACAGCTCATTGAGACAACTCTCAGGAGCTCCCTGCTTTCTTTTTTCTCCAAGTTAAGCAGCTTCAGATCCTTCACCATTCCCCCAGAGTGCAGGCTCCAAACCCCTCTCCATCCTGGGTGCACCTCTGAATGCACTTCAGATGATCAATATTAGGGAGGGATGTGGGCTCCAGGAGAGTGGCCTCAGGGCTGTCTCTAGAAGAGCTCCGTCCCCCCCAGCCCCTCAAATACACACATGCTCCTCAGAGGGAAAATGTCAGATTAACCCAACTGCTTCAAATTAATTTTGTTTGGAAGAGCAAGGGAAAGAAGATTTCCAAACAGGGCCAAGGACTTTGTCAAAGCTGTTCCTCTAAGATAGAGATGGACAACTGGCTGGCCTGGACAGAGGCCAGCTGGGAGGTGTAACCCCAGCCAGGGACCTGAGCTCAGCACTGGCTCCTCCTCTTGGGAGGTAAGAAGGAAAAGCTGGTTTTCTCAGTAGAGATAAGTACATGGTGTGTGGTCAAGGAAAAAAAAAAAAAAACTTCAAGGGAAAAAAAAAAAAAAACTTATATCTGGCCCAGGCTATACTTCGTGGCTCCAGTGGGGACATGGGCCTCCCTCACTCCACTCTCACTGTTGGAGTCATGGTAGCAGTGGACTGGGCCTCCCCTCCAGGGTGTGAGGCTGCCAGATGGAAGCACGCGGATTTCCAGGTTTTACTTGCTCAGGACTTTCTGAATCATTTTCTTTTATGGGTCTGAGTGGCGGAGGAACAGGAGGTAAGAGGCAGTGTGGAAAACATCATTTTTTATCTCAATCAGACTTTGTTTTCTGCAGGATGACAGTTGCAACTCTTCAGTTGCTTACTGTTTGACCATATTTAACGAGGATTACACCCAAGAACTGCTTTGGAAATAGGCCTCCTCATTTGTTTCCTTAAAAATCAATTTCCTCCATGATAAAAGTAAGACCTGCTCAACAAAGGGAAAAAACATCAACCCTAGTTCACCACCCAAAAGCAACCTGCATTAACACTTTGGTGGGGTTCTTGTCAGAATTTATGTCAGAACTTTTCATCTCTTTTCCAAATAAGTATAATCATAGTTTACAATACATAATTCCAAATCATGCATACACTTTATGAACATTTATCCCATTAGTATATGCTCTACACAAACATATTTGTAAGTTTTATTATGATGTAATTCCCATATCACATAATTCATGCATTTAAAGTATATAATGTAATGGTTTTTAGGATAAACACAGAATTGTGTGACCATCACCACTATCAATTTTAGAACATTTTTGTAACCCTACAAAGAAACCTCATACCCACTAGCAGCCACGCTCCACTCCCGTCCTGCCCTACCCCCAGTCCCAGGTTACCACTAATCTATCTTCCATCTCATAGATCTGCCTACTTTAGACATTTCATATCCATGGAATTACAGTCGTGCCACATAATGATGTCTTAGTCAACAACAAACCACATATATGATGGTAATCCCATAAGATTCTAAGGGAACTGAACAATTCCAGAGCTGAATGGAGCTGAAAAATTCATCTAGTGCCACTGTAGCAGTCATAATGTCATATTGCAACACATTACTCAGGTATTTGTGGTAATATTGGTGTAAACAAACCTATTGTGCTGTCAGTTCTATAAAAGTACAGCACATACAATTTGTACAGTGCATAATACCTAGTAATAAGCAACTATGTTACTGGTTTATGTATTTATTATGCTTTTTTTTTTTTGCAACAGAATCTCATTCTGTCACTTAGGCTGCAGTAAAATGGCTCAATCTCGGCTTACTGCAACCTCTGCCTCCTGGGCTCCAACCATCCCCCCACCTCAGCCTCCCAAGTAGCTGGGACTACAGGCATGTGCCATCATGCTGGGCTAAATTTTTTTTTCTATTTTTTTGTAGAGACAGGGTTTCACGATGTTGGCCAGGCTGGTCTCGAACTCCCCTGGCTCAAGTGATCTACCCTCTCAGCCTCCCAAAGTGCTGCGATTACAGATGTGAGCCATGGCACCCGGCCTATACTATACTTTTTATCATTATTTTAGAGTGTACTCTTTCTATTTATAAAATACATATTTTATACATATATGTAAAATCTGGATACAGGTTCCTTATTAGATAAGCAATTTGTCAATATTTTTTCCCATTCTGTAGACTGTCTTTTCATTGTTTTATGGTGTCCTTTGAAGCACAAAAACTTTTAACTTTGATGAAATACAGTTTGTGTACTTTTTTTTCTCTTGTTGCTTATGCTTTTGGTGTCATACCTAAAAGACTTTGCCTAACCCAAGGTCACAAACATTTACTCCTGTATTTCCTTTTTTTTTTTTTCTTTGGAGGGGCTTACTCTGTCGCCCAAGCTGGAATGCAGTGGTGTGATCTCAGCTCACTGTAACCTCTGCCTCCCAGGCTTAGGCAATCCTCTCATCTCAGCCTCCCAAGTAGCTGGGACTACAGGCACATGGCACTAAGCCCAGCTAACTTTTTGCATTTTTCATAATGACAGGGTTTATGCCATGTTGCCCAGACTGGTCTCAAACTCCTGAGCTCCTGCCTTGGCCTCCCAGAGTGCTGGGATTACAGGCATGAGCCACTGCCCCCAGTGACTCCTGTATTTCTTTTGAGAGGTTTATAGTTTTAGTTCTTACGTTTAGGTCTATGATCCATTTCAAGTTAATCTTTGTGTATGGTGTGAGAAAGGGGTCCAATGTCATTCTTTTGCATGTGAATATGGATGTGTTTTTTAATGACTAAAAACTATGCCGTTGATTTGAAGATATTGTAATCTTTCTAATTTGGGGCTGCTATAATAAATTCCATGAAGACTTTACATCTATAATTAATTTTTTTCTGTTTTTTTAAGAGACAGTATCTCCCTCTGTCACTCAGGCTGGAGTGCAGTGATGTGATCATAGCTCACTGTAACCTTGAACTCCTGGGCTCAGGCGATCCTCCTGGCTCAGCCTCCCAAGTAGCTATGACTACAAGCACACACCACCACATCTGGCTAATTTTTAATTTTTTGCAGAGATGGTGTCTCACTATGTTGCCCAGGCTGGTCCCAAACTCCTGGTCTCAAGTGATCCTTCTCCCTTGACCTCCTAAAGTGCTGGGATTACAGGCATGAGACACCACATATGGCCAATTTTTTCAAATAAATCAATAAAACCTAGAAAAACCTATAAATGAGTACATAAGAATCTAGAAATGGAACTATCAAGTCGAAGGGAATAAGTTTGAAGGTGCTTAATATGTGACAGCAAATTGCTTTCTCAAAGGGTTTTATTGATTTACAATGCCTGTGGCAATATACATAAAAGCTCTTTTTCTCCTTTTTGCCATAATTGCAAGGGATTTAGTATTGTTTTTAAGTCCTTGCTAACTTGATTAGCAAACATTTCCCTCACTAATTTGCTTTCCAGTTTCTTACTCTGTGAATTTTCTGATTGTGTCCTCCCCCACATTTATGTTTTGCTTGCCCCTTTGTTTGAACTCCTTACCTGGCCCATCTCAGTTTTGGCTCCCTAGACTTCATCACCCTGCGGCGTACTGATGGAAAGTTCCTCCACTGTGAAAACTTGCAAACGCTTAAGTCGGGTTTTTTTCAAAACATGTTTCAGGTTTTATGTTTTTGTTTTTGTTTTTTAAACAATTGTTCCCACTGTTCACCTTGCAGTATTTCATTTAGGCTCAGCTCAAATAACACCTCTTTGGACCATTCATACTAAAATAGGAGGCCCTTCTTTCCCCAGTTTATTCTGATTACATGGCTTGGCTTTCCGATCTTCTCACCACTTCTCCCTATCTAAACTTCTCCTGCTTCTTTATTGGTTGACTTGTTTATTATCTTTCTCTCTAGAATTGCAGTTCTATAAGAGTAAGAACATTATCTTTCATGCCCACTTCTATGTCCCCAGTGCCTGGCACATAGGAAGAAAGGCTAATAAATGTTTTTGCTGAATGAATGATGAAATGACTAAATGACAAATAGAATCACAGATATGTGTTCCTGATTTTATGTAATATAAATGATCTTAGAAATATGAGTTTAAGTCAAATTTTATAAAAATTAAACTGTAAGAGAAAAACTACACTGTATTATACCTATTTTATACCTATTACACCAAAATTAAAACATATTAAGAGGCCAGGCGTGGTGGCTCACGCCTGTAATCCTAGCACTTTGGGAGGCTGAGGCGGGTGGATCATTTGAGGTCAGGAGTTTGAGACCAGCCTGGCCAACATGGTGAAACCCCCGTCTCTACTAAAAAAATACAAAAATTAGCCAGGTGTGGTGGTACACACCTGTAATCTCAGTTACTCAGGAGACTGAGACAGGAGAATTACTTGAACCTGGGAGGCGGAGGTTGCAGTGAGCTGAGATAGCACCACTGCACTCCAGGCTGGGAAACAGAGCAAGACTTCGTCTCAAAAAAAAAAAAAAAATACGAAGTCAGTTAAATCTAGAGCATCTAAATGCTTTAGGGCTGGACTGCCCAGTGTGGTACCCACTAGCCACCTGTTGCTATTGAGCATTTGAAATGCTGCCAGTCCAAATTGCCAAGTTCTGTAAGTGTAAAATATATACCAGATTTTGAAGACTTCACAGCAAAAGAATGTAAAATATCTCAATAATATTTTTATATTGGAATGATATTTTGGATATGCTGAGTTAACATATTAAAATTAATTTTACCTTTTTTTACATTTTAAAATGTGTCTACTATAAAATTTTAAATTACATATGTGGCTATGTGACTCATTTTTATTTCTTTTCTCTTTTTCTCATTGATATTTCTTTTCTCTTTGTTTTTTTTCCTTTGAGGCAGAGTCTCGCTCTGTCATCCAGGTTGGAGTGCAGAGGCACCCTCTTGATTCACTGCAACCTCTGCCTCCTGGGTTCAAGTGATTCTCCTGCTTCAGCCTCCTGTGTAGCTGGGACTACAAGCATGAACCACTATGCCCAGCTAATTTTTTTATTTTTAGTAGAGATGGGGTTTCACCATGTTGGCCAACCTGGTCTCAAACTCCTGACCTCAAGTGATCCACCTGCCTCGGCTTCCCAAAGTGCTGGGATTACAGGTGTGAGCCACAGTGCCCAATTGTTCACTTGATATTTCTCACCGGCAGCTCTGCTCTAGGACAGCTGACCATTGAAAAGAGATTTTAGGTCAGGAGTGGTGGCTTACACCTGTAATCTCAACACTTTGGGAGGCCAAGGTGGAAGGATGACTTGAGGCCAGGAGTTCATAGACCAGCCTGGGCAACAAAGCAAGATGCTGTCTCTACTGAAGATAAAATAATTACCAGGTGTAATGGTGCACATCTATAGTCCCAGCTCCAAGGGAGGCTGAGGCAGGAGGATTGCTTGAGCCCAGGATTTCAAAGCTACAGTGAGCTATGATCATGCCACTGCACTCCAGCCTGGGTAACAGAGTGAGACCCTGTCTCTAACCAAATAAATAAATAAATAAGTAAAAGAGGGTCAGGCACCATGGCTCATACCTGTAATCCCAACCCTTTGCGAGGGTGAGGTGGGTGGATTACTTGAGGCCAGGAGTTCGAGACCAACCTGGCCAACATTGTGAAACCCTGCCTCTACTGAAAATACAAAAATTAGCCAGGCATGGTGGCAGTCACCTGTAATCTTAGCTACTTGGGAGGCTGAGGCAGGAGAATCACTTGAACCTGAGAGGCGGAGGTTGCAGTAAGCCAAGATTGCACCGTTGCACTCCAGCCTGGACGACAGAGTGAGACTCTGTCTCTAAATAAACAAATAATAAATAAATAAAAGAGATTTTTATTGCTACTTTTTTTTGACTAGCAAATCTCTACCTATTAATTTATCTTTTAGGCAGAAGCAGAAAGGGAGGATGGAACTTACAGTGGTTTAGGAAATAAGGCAGGCTGGGTTTGATCCCTGCTGTGTCATTAACTGTCAGTGTGACCATGAGCAAATCTTTTAATTTCTCTGGGGCAGAGAGGTCCTCATCTCCTCAATGACAGGGTTGAACTGATGAGTTCTATAGGCCCTCTTAGCATCAGTTATTCTATCCTAGCCTTTCATCAGATTGTCTTAAAGCAAGGTAGAGCTACAGAGCATAGATGGAGTCCATCTTCCTTCAGAGAATCAGAGACCTTATACCATACCCAGGTGCCTAACTATGAATACACTATTTTGACAGAAAGGGTTTCTGGCAAAATTGAGAAGCAGACTGAACATGTCTTTAAACTCTTCCAGCATCCTTTCTGTCTCTGTCCCTTTGCCCTAGACTTAAAGGCTTTTCCGGCCGGGTGGGGTGGCTCACACCTGTAATCCCAGAATTTTGGGAGGCTGAGGCGGGCGGATCACTTGAGGTCAGGAGTTCAAGACCAGCCTGGCTAACATGGCGAAACCCTGTCTCTACTAAAAATACAAAAATTAGCTGGGAATGATGGCAGGTGCCTATAATCCCAGCTACTTTGGAGGCTGAGGCTGGAGAATTGTTTGAACCTGGGGGATGGAGTTTGCAGTGAACTGAGATTATGCCATTTCACTCCAGCATGGGCAAAAGAGGGAGAGAGAGAGAGAGAGAGAGAAAGGCTTTCCCTTCCTCTCCAAGGTACTTATGGCTTCTACTTGGCACCTGCCTTGTTCTGTGCACCATAATATATTTGGTGTTTTGCTTTCTCTTAGAAAATTATCAGTCCTGTGATCTTCGAAGTTCTTATTGTTGACTCATTAATTAACTCAACTTTACAAATAACATTTATGCCTGATAAAGAATTTACATGCATTGTCTGGCTTTAGCTCACATAAACCTTGAGAGATAGTTACCACTCTCATCCCTAAGGTACAGGTGGAAAACTTGAGGCACAGAGAGGTTAAATACCTTACCCAAAGCCACACAGTTGGTTAGTGGTTGAGCCAGACTTTGACCCTAGGCCATCAGACTCCAGAGCCATTGGGGTGACTAGTTAATTAATCTGATCCATGAAATCACTTCAAGGTAAAAGTGGTTGAAGAGGGCCTGATGTTACTATTCTAGATAATGACCTCAGCCCAAAGTTGTGACTAGGTCTGGGTACCATGACAAAATTGGTACAGTAGAGGAGCTATTTTGGGGTCAGCTGCCACTGTTTTCCCTCCCTCAAAGTGTATTGTTTTGATCTATATTGCATCTACGCTAAATAGGTACAAGCCTGGCACAGAATAAGTGCTCAAGAAATGTTGGTTTTTCTGTCCTCATTTCCTTGGCCCCCAGGCAGATGCTCTATTAACATCAGTGCAGAACTTTATTGATGGTCTATCAACTTCACTAACAGCCTAATCATAAGAGCTACCTCTTGAGTGCAGTCCACTGACCAGGCACTGGGCCAAGGACTTCATATGCCCTGCTTCATAAACTCATGCCAATCTCATCACACACCGGAGAAGTCAGTCTTTAAACATATTGTCAAATCACATATTAAAACAACCTGGAAAGCAAATCCTGTTCCACATATACTAGATCATGTTATTACTCTTCTGCTCAAACCCTCCAATGGCTTCTCAGCTCCTTTGGAGTAAAATCTAAAGGTTTTACATGGGCTAAAATGTTCCAGCCACCTCAGACTTCTCACTCTTCCTCAAACATTCACTACAAGCATACCACCCACCTTAGAGTCTTTGGACCTGCTGTCTTCCCTACCTGGACTCTACGCTTAGAGATTGTGCCACTGCACTCCAGCCCTGGGCAACAGAGCGAGACTCCGTCTCAAAAACAAAACAAAGGAAAGGAAAAGAACTCTGGCTGTCTTTGTTCACTGCTGTATTTCTTTCCAGAGTCTTCAGTTGCACATTGCTCAAAAAGTATTTGTTGAAGGAAAGGAAGGAGTAAGAGAAGAAGGTGGGAAGGAAAGAGTGAACTATTAGTATCTTCATTTCATTGATAGAGAGTTGGCCTTGGGGCGCAGTGGCTCACGCCTATAATCCCAGCACTTTGGGAGGCTGAGGTGGGCGGATCATGAGGTCAGGAGATCAAGACCATCCTGGCCAACAAAGTGAAACCCCATCTCTACTAAAAATACAAAAATTAGCTGGTTGTGGCAGCGCGTGCCTGTAACCCCAGCTACTTGGGAGGCCGAGGCAGGAGAATCGCTTGAACCTAGGAGGCGAAGGTTGCAGTGAGCCGAGATCGCGCCACTGAACTCCAGCCTGGTGACAGAGCTAGACTCCGTATCAAAAAAAATAAAAAGAGCCAGAGAGTTAAGCAACTTGCTCAACTTTACATAGCTAGTTAAGTGGCAGAGCAGATATCTAAGACTTCTTCTCTCAACTACTACATTACACTGCAATTAAATACTACCTTATACATACTTGAGCATTGGAGAGTTTATTTGCAAAGTTAAATGACTTTTAAAATAAAGGAGACCTAAGTAAATGTCATTTATAGATTATTTGCTTTAAAAATAATAATACTTGGCCAGGCGCGATGGCTCACACCTGTAATCCCGGCACTTTGGGAAGTTGAGGCAGTAGAATTCCTCGATTCCAGGAGTTTGAAACCAGCCTGAGCAACATAGCAAAACCTCATGTCTACAAAAAATACTCTAAAATTAGCTGAGTCTGGCATCATCCACCTGTAGTTTTAGCTACTTGGGAGGCTGAGGTGGGAGATTGAGCTCCCAGAGGTCAAGGCTGCAGTGAGCTAGGATCATGCTGCTGCTCTCCAGCTTGGGTGACAGAGTATGATCCTGTCTCAAATAATAAATTAATTAAACACACACAAAAAAAACACAAAAAACAACACACACATTCTGGGTGAAAACACAGAACTACCTGAATGCCATAGTTGGTCTTGGTTTAGTACCTCATTTTCATTCCTTTTTTTTTTTTTTTTTTTTTTTAAGATGGAGTCTCGCTCTGTTGCCCAGGCTGGAGTGCAGTGGTTCGATCTCAGCTCACTGAAACCTCCCCAGCCTGGGTTCAAGCATTCTCCTCCCTCAGCCTCCTGAGTAGCTGGGATTACAGGTGCCTGCCACCATGCCCAGCTAATTTTTGTATTTTTAGTAGAGACAGTGTTTCACCATGTTGACCAGGCTGGTCTTGAACTCCCGACCTCAGGTGATCCATCTACCTCCGCCTCCCAAAGTGCTGGGATTACAGGCATGAGCCACCACGCCCAGCCCATTCCTTTTTTTTTTTTTTTGAGACGGAATCTCGCTCTGTTGTACAGGCTGGAGTGCAATGGTGTGATCTCAGCTCACTGCAACCTCCAGCCCCTGGGTTCAAGTGATTCTCCTGCCTCAGCCTCCTGAGTAGCTGGGATTACAAGTGTGCACCACCACATCTGGCTAATTTTTGTATTTTTAGTAGAGACGGTGTTTCACCATGTTGGTCAGGCTGGTCTCCAACTCCTGACTTTGTGATCCACCCACCTCAGCCTCCCAAAGTGCCAGGATTACAGGCGTGAACCACTGTGCCTGCCTGGCCTTCATTCCTTTTTATACACACTTAACAGGCATGGAATAATCCTTTCTTCTGTGAGATAGGGTATTTGTTACAAATGCCTGGGCTTGGGATTTATCTGAAGGCCACAATCCAGGCATCTTCTCAGAATGCTGATCTACTCTTTTTATTTGGTCCAAGGTAATAAAAGCCTCAGACATCCAATTTGTAGGTCTGCACCATGATTGGGAATTGGGGGCTGGATATTATCCTTTTTCACTCTTCAGTTTGTAGTAAACAAAAAGTGAAATGCAATGCTCAAAATACATAAACCAGAGAACAGAAATGCTAGAAAGCCCTTTAGGGAGCATCTGGTCCGCCCCCTCGTTTTCCAGATGAGGAACGTAAGTCCCTGGGAGGTGAATTTCCACATACATAATAATCGTGTTTGACATTTACTTTTAAATTTAGCATGGAGATATGCCAAATGAACCAAAAAGCTGAGAATATATGGCCAAAAAATTCCATGTGTTTCCTCAGGAACTGCACTGAATCATAACATCAGTTTTCTTCTCAAGTCTCTAAAATCTGAGTTCCACTAAAAATGATCTCACACTTCAGAAGGAAATAAACGTGTGGGACTCTTAACCTCATGTTATACAAACTGGCCAGATATTGACACTCTTTATGTATCCTGGATCCCTTGATTCAGCCACCAATCTTTGTTGAGCTCTGTCTCTGGTCAGGCGTGTTGACCACACACTGCAGATATGAGGGCTTCCTCCTTCAGCCAGATCTGAATTCGAGTCTAGCCCTAGCCTATGTAACTGCAGTGAAATCCTCTGCACAGGAAGCTTATTAGCGTGGATGGCCAGAGACAAATCTAAACAATTTATTTTCCTTTGTTTTCCCCCATCGCATCATTCTCCACTTTTCCTCTTTTACCCTTCCTTTCTTTGTTCCTAATAGAAAAAATAAATACATATTTGATGTAAAATAATCTGGAAAGAACAGTTAAGGACTGACAACATTATGTCTCTAATTCCAAACTTTCACACTTTCATGTGTGGCACTTAAAAGTTCATTAATTGGGAAAACCAGGTGGTTTGGGAATAATTCAGAACTTTGGATTTGATGTCATTAAACAGAACCTCCTCCACACATTCCCAGGCCCCACACTGAGAAAGAATCTCAGCATGGATAGTTGAGTCTAGGGTGAGACATTGTAATCGTCATACTGAAAATACACTACATCAGGTTACGTTGAGATCGCGTTCATGGTCGGGGAGATAGAAAGGTTTAAGGCCAAGTCACGGTTAAGCCCCTTGAGGCTTTGGGCCCTGACTGCCAGGGTTAGAATCTCATCTCTCTTACTTCAGACATTTGGGTTACTAAACCCCACATAGTTTCCTCTAATGAAGACAACAATCCCTTCTCTGTAGTAAGACTGGAAGCATCCCATAGGATGGGCCTGCAGATCCGAATACAGAGCCAGGTACATACTCTTCCTCACTCTGCATGAACCATTTTTGTACAAAGGCCTTTGGTGCAGTCTCATGGCAACCAGAACTAAAGGAAGAGTCAGGAAAGACTGGTTCCCTGCTCTGAATCATCCACATTTTTGCTGGCAACTTCATGGCAGTTTATTTATGGAACCCTGGCTGGAATCAGGCACAGCCTACCCGCTGCCCCAGGCTTGGAAAGCCAGGGCAGTGGCTGCCTGGGGTGCAAAGACATCTCTGTGGGCTGCCCTGGCCCAGTTATCCCTTCCCTCACCCCTACATGCTGTTCAGATGAAATCTGGTGAAAATGAGTCAGGACACCAAAGAGCAGGAGGAATAGAGGCCCCAGAGGGACAGTCAGCAGCCTGGGGAGAGAGTGGTGCGGAGTCAGGAAAGGGACTCTCACCTCCATGGCTCTAGCAATGCAGCAAGAAAGGAAAACGAAGTCAGTCCGCTGGTTCCTATGACAGGAAAGGGGCCTCCCAAGTCAGAGCCCTCAGGAAATCAGCTTAGAAAATTAGGCAGGGCTTAAATTGTTAAATTATTGGAAAGATAAAGATGCCAGGTAAGGGTCTTCAGGTATCTTGGGAGAGGGGGTAGCCGGTGGCACACCCTCTTCAGAGAGAGATTGAAATAAACATGTTTCTTCTCTTGTTGTCTGTTTTTCAGTGGAAAGGAAAACACACACATACCCTGCACTCCATAATAAGAGGTTTGGTCTGTGCCTCTCTGACTTCCTCAAAAACAACCACAGGGAACAGACAGACTCCTTGGATTACTCTTTTTTTTTTTTTTTTTTTTTTTTGAGGTGGAGTCTCACTCTGTCTCCCAGGCTAGAGTGCAGTGGCGTGATCTCAGCCTGCTGCAACCTCTGCCTCCTGGGTGCAAGCAATTCTCCTGCCTCAACCTCCTGAGTAGCTGGGATTAAAGGCACCAACCAACATGCCTGGCTAATTTTTGTGTTTTTAGTAGAGATAGGGTTTCGCCATGTTGGCCAGTCTGGTCTCGAACTCCTGACCTCAGGCGATCTCCTCGCCTCGGCCTCCCAAAGTGCTGGGATTACAGGCGTGAGCCACTGCACCCAGCCTCTGATTACTCTTGACCTTGGGAATTGACCCTTGGAAATGCATTCTACTTCAAGATCTGAGAAAATAAAACCCAACTCAACCCAACAATGGCTTGTGAAAGACAGTTTGTTTCTTCTGGGGATCCTATTTCTCTTCTCTAATCCATTGCCACTCCACAGTTAAGATAACTTTTATAAACACAGACACACAGACACACACACACACACACACGCACACCCCAGATCATCCCTCCTCTAGTGAAAACTCTTCACAGCTCCCCACTGTCCCTAGATTAAAATCCACACGACAAACTGTGGACAATAAGGTCTTAAATGATCCAGTCCTTGCCTGCCTCTCAGACCTCATCCCATACCACTCCCTGGCTATTCATTACATTCCAACTACCCTGGCCTTGTTCTTCTTCCTGCCAGACTTGTTCCCCCTTAGGGCCTTTGTACCAGCTGTTTTCTGGGTTTGAAATGCTCTTCTCCCTGATTTTTGCATGGCTAACTTCTTCTTGCCTTTGGTATCCCACTTAAATGTCACATTCTCAAGGAGCCCTTCCTGAACCACCCAATCTGCAGTGCCCACTCTGTCACTTACCGGCACTTAACACTATCCGGCATCTTTCTTGCATACTTGTTTATTGATGATTGTCACTCCTACAAAACATAAGCTCTATGATTACAGGGCCCTATTTGTCCTGTCCACCTCTGTATCCACAGAGTCTAGTGTATTTCCTATCACACAGCAGAGCTCAAAGTGACAAGAAAAATGAAACTCTGCTGGAGTGCAGTGGTGCGATCTCGGCTCACTGCAACCTCTGTCTCCTGGGTTCAAGCGATTCTCCTGTCTCAGCCTCCTGAGTAGCTAGGATTACAGGTGTGTGCCACCACGCCTGGCTAATTTTTTATGTTTTTGTAGAGACAGAGTTTCGCCATGTTGGCCTGGCCAGTCTTGAACTTCTGGCCTCAAGTGATCCACCTGCCTTGGCTTCCCAAAATGCTAGGATTACAGGTGTATGCCACCATTCCCGGCCAAGAAGAATGAAATTTTTATCTTCCTATTCTCCCCACCAACCCAACCATCTTTGATGGCTTCATCTTCCACTTCGGTGACATTTGATAACTTCCATTTTCCTTCCACACAGCATAGCGTAGCCATCCAGGTACAGCATAGTCATAGTCCAGTCTTCATCATCATAATCTGGGACTCTCATTCAACCATCTCCAGCTTGGAATTTCTCAGTTCTTCAAAATCTCCTTCTTTTCCAAGCCTCCTTTACCCCACCTCTATGAAAGTAGACAATTCGTTTGCTCAATTTCCCCCACATCTCCAAGCCATTAGCTTTCTCTTGACTTGATTCCCTGCACAGATTTTGGCATCATGGCTAAGAATACAGGGTGGTGTCCACAGCAGTGATCAGAGTTTGAGGTCTTTTTATAAGGATGTGCTTGGCACATTGTAAGTGCTCACTAAGTGTTAACCAATCTTACTACTACCACTATTATGATTTAGGTTTCTTCTTGCCTCTGCCTCCTACCCTTTCTTCTCCCTCTCCCCTTTCACTCTCATTTGGTTAGTTTTACTTTCTTTGCTTCACTTATATAAGGTGAAGCTGGGATCTCACCAGCTCTTCTTGGTGATGGTACAGAGTTCTGAAGCGTAAAACCAGTTATGTGCAGGTTGGAGAAGAGCTGAGGAGTTTCCAGGCTCCCTGGGAATCGTACACACTAACCTCACTATCGTTCCAGGGCTCTGGCTGTCTCGTGTCCCCAGGTGGGCCTCTAAAGCTGTTGGTGGGGATAGAGGCTCCCTGAGCAGGGTGGGTTGGGATGATGTGCACCTGTGTTTTCTCTTATTGACTGCTTAAGAAGCCAGTGTTTGTCTGTTTTCATCATCAACTCAGGGCTTACTATAATCCCTTCAATTTTTCAGTCATTCTTATTCAAGGTCTCAAGCATCCGGAGAGGCAGTCCTTGGAAATGATTGTCATTTCTGGCCTGGTTCCCTGTAAGGAAGAAGAGTAAGGCGAGCACAAACAGGAAGCTGCCTAGGTCTTTGGCTGTGGTTCTGTGACCAAGGCAAACTGAAATTGTGAGATCCTTTCCTTGCTTTGCCTCAGATATATCTCAGGTCCCAATTGTGAGAATTTTTAACTTGAAAAAGTCCCATTTTATTTTGAAATGATTAGTACCGATCGCATACCAGATTCTCAAATTTTGTTAAGAGAATGTACAGATGAGTGAATAAAGGAACTCAGAAATGGATATGATCAGAGACCTTGCTACTACAAAGGACTGGCAAGTCCGGAGTAACCAGGGTCACTCTCTAAAACTAACTAGTGATTTCCATAAACACTGTGAGCACACACTATGTGCCAGACACTGTGCCAGATGCTGGGGGTTCAGGGGGAAGCAAGGCAGGCCCAGCCCTGCTTTCATAGAGTTTCCAGTCCAGCAGAGCATTCAGGCAAGGATGGTATAGCATCCTATATCCTACTGCCAGCAGGCAAAGTGCAGAGCAATCTCTCTGGAAGCACTTGTGGGAGGCACCTAACCCAGACCCGAAGCACCGGGCTGGTGGAGGGCTTCTTGGAGGACAACGTGATGCCCCAGTTGAGGCTTGACGGATGAATGAGTCAGCCAGGTGGCAGGAGGGGAAGCGAGGTCAAGGGAAAGTATCTCAGTCAAAGCCAAGAGTGTTTGCAAAGGATAAAAGATGAGAGAGTGGGCGTTGCTCTGCTGGAACTCAGAAGCAGCCTGTTAGGGCTCCACAGCCAGAGGTTCTGGTTTCATTGGTCTTGGAGAGAGCCCAGCCTTGGGTATGTTTTAAAAGCTTCCCAGGTGACTTTAATGTGCAGCCAGGGTGAGAGCCACTGGACCAGAACATGGATGAAAGGGATGGAGTGATGAGAAGTGAGGCTGGAGAAGTAAGCTTGGCACCTCATGCTGGGCCTGGAAGGCCATGTTAAGGAACTTGAGTTTTCTTCCCTAAGCACTGGGAAGCTATTTAAACATTTGAGCAAGGAAATCTGTGGCATAATCAGACTTGCAAACTCCAGAACATCCCTGTTGTGGAACATGAATTGGTGAGGGGAGAGCTGGAGTAGGAGTGAGAAAACCAGTTGGAAGGCTCTTGCAATAATTCAGGTAAAAGATAATCACACCCTGAATTTAGTTAATGACAGTGGGGAGGGAGAGAAGTAGATAAATTCCGGAGATATTTAGGAAGTACAATTGCTAAGGCTTGATGAAAGATGGACTGTAGGAGGGAGATTTCAAGGGCCATCCCTTTGTTTAGACAACTGGGTGGATGAAGTGTCATTCACTAAGATAGAGATCAATGGAAAGAAAGTACCAGAAGGAGGGCAGAAGCTGGTTTGTGGATATGTGGATGAGGACATCCACCTGGAACCTGTTGAGTTAGAGGTGACAGTGGGACATCCGAGTAAGACGAGCGCTGGGCAGACGGTAGCTTAGACCAGAGATGAGACATCTAAATTTGGGGTAGAGATATAGAAGTCATCAGAAAAGGTTGCGAATAAATGAGATCACTCAGGTGAGAGAGTGTCGAGTGGGAAGAGGAAAATAGGTTCATAGAATCTCATAAGTTGTTCTCTTCCTCCAGGCAGACAACCCTAAACCCATTAAAGGTAATTATGCTAAGTGGTGAAGTGACTTGTCCTAGCTAGTCCTCTTCAAGTATATGAGCTGGCTTACATTCAGCCAATATGTACCCCTGCTGCTGGCCTACATTCACCCTGTCGCTGTCAGTGCAATTAGATCAAGCTGATTTGCAATGAAAGGCAGCTGGCAGTTGTGTCGTGTACCTATAGAGTTTGGCTGCGGGAAGCAGTTCCAGATTCCGTGGCTCTCTTCAGAGGTTTCTAAATACAGTGGTAGTTATGTGTTAGACATATGAGGCATTTTAAAGAAAGCAGGTCTGAATCATCTGAGAATGAGAACATTCAGCAAGTAGCTCAATGCAAAGGTCCTGGGAAAAATTTACTGTGGAGAGGGAAGGATGGGTAGGCAGCTAGTAATGCTTTTATTCTAGGCTCTGTGCAATGGTGATTCTATTTTTGGTTTTCAGTCTGCATAGATCTAAGTTCCTAGTTATGCCCTCAGATGCCAGAATCAATCTCTGTTGTATTGCAAATAAAGACGACAAAGTGCTTTTACATTATGTTTCATTTACTCCTAACAACAAGCCTATAAAGTAAATAAGGCACATGTTAGCCCCATTTTAAAGATGAGGAAACCAAGACTCAAGCTAATTAGCTTGCCCAAAATTGCAAAAAATATATATATATAAATGGGCTAAGGATCTAATCCAGTTTCACAATTCAAATCTACTCCAACTTCCCAAGTGTGGCTTTTACCTCTTTAAAAAGGGGCCTTCTCTTTTTAACCCACTCTAGGGAAGTGCTTCAGAAGGGGACGGGAGGCTGGGTGCAGTAGCTCAGGCCTGTAATCCCAGCACTTTGGGAGGCCGAAGTTGGTGGATCATGAGGTCAGGAGTTCAAGACCAGCCTGGCCAACATGGTGAAACCCCGTCTCTACTATAAATACAAAAATTAGCTGGGCATGGTGGCGTGCGCCTGTAATCCCAACTACTCCAGAGTCTGAGGCAGGAGAATCGCTTAAACCCAGGAGGCGGTTGCAGTGAGCCACTGCACTCCCACCTGGGTGACACAGTGAGACTCCATCTCAAAAAAAAAAAAAAAGGAGTGGGGGATAGGAAGAAGAAGATTTGGAGAGAACCTTAGTTTAGCGGACACTTTCTGTTATTACTGTGTTTGTGACTTTCTCTTTTGCACTAAAATCTTCCCCCAGCACAAATTACACATGCCCACTACCAAAAACGTTGAAGAAAGTTGTCTAGGCCAGGCATGGTAGCTCACATCTGTAATCCCAGCACTTTGGGAGGCCAAGGTGGGAGAAGTGCTTGAGCCCAGGAGTTTGACATCAGCCTGGGCAACATAGTAAGATCCTGTCTCTACCAAAAAAAAAAAAAAAAGGAAAGTTGTTTGGAGTGGGTCAATGGGTCAGGGAACCCACTTCTAAAAGAATTATAGACCCATAGGACTGAAAAAGACCACTGGGTAATTTACTTTAATCCCTGTCTTGCAGATGGGAGAAAATGAGGGCCTAAAGAGAATGTAACTCATGCATGCTAACATAGCCAGCTGTGGCAAAACAGAGACCAGAACCCTTACCTGCTGATGTATGCCCAGAAGACAAGGTGAAGATGAGCTCAGTCTCAGAGCACTGAGACAAACAAAGTGAAAAATATGTGGGGGAATAAAGAGCTGACCTAAAAGAAATAGTAAACACTCTGCTACACATTCCTCTTGTCTTTGGGACACATCTTCATAGGGCTCTGATTGAGAAAGTTAATTAGTAAAATTATCATGGTTCTCTCTTTCTCTTGTCATTTATTTAAGTCACAGGAGGAAGTAGGTGGAAGTGCCTAGAAGGTAGAGTGGGTGGAATTGGGAAATTGCTCTGTAAGATTTAGGTTGGTGACAATGGGATTGTTGATTCCACCAGTTTGTTATTCACTAGTCACTAGAATTACCCTTAATAATAGCTTGCATTTGTATAGGATATTCTAACTTATAAAAGGCTTTTATGACACTGTCTCATTTGATCTCACTGACAACTTTGTAAGGTAGACAAGGCAGGTATAATTATCCCACTTCATGAATGAGAAAACTGAGACTTAGAGAAGTTCAACGACTTGCATACTCGGTCATTAAACTCGAGTCTGAACAAAAAACCAGGTGTTCTTACTTAGAAAATTTCAACTTTACGGCGGGGGGTGCGGTGGCTCACACCTGTAATCCCAGCACTTCCGGAGGCCGAGGTGGGCGGATCACAAAGTCAGGAGATCGCGACCATCCTGGTTAACACGATGAAACCCCGTCTCTACTAAAAATACGAAAAAAGTAGCTGGGCGTGGTGGTGGGCTCCTGTAGTCCCAGCTACTCGGGATGCTGAGGCAGGAGAATGGCATGAACCCGGGAGTCAGAGCTTGCAGTGAGCTGAGATCGCACCACTGCACTCCAGCCTGGGCGACAGAGCGAGACTCTGTCTCAAAAAAAATAATAATAAAATAAAGCTTCAACTTTACCAAGGTCATACGGTTAAGTAGGACTTGAATCCCAGTGAGGCCATCTCCAGAGCCTATGCTATTAACCACCATGTTCTGCTAGTCATTTAACAGACATTTATTGAGCGTGTCTTGTTTTCTTAGTTCCTTGCTCTTTATAAATACAATCCAGGTGCTCTTGCTGAGGCAGGTACTCATTAATGAAGGAATGTTTGGTAAATGCTTCTAGTACCTTCTCCCATGCCTCAGCAACTCATTTGACCACAGAAGCAAACACAAGCTGTGGCCTAATCCCAGAGTCCCCACAAGCAGTAATTGCAGGGAAGATGAGCCAAGAGGAGACTGACTCGCAGCCCAAAGACTACCGGCTCAGGTCCTCTGAGCCTGCAGGCTTTGGGCTCATGAGAAGTGGGTGTGGTCCATTTCCAGCCTGGATCCAATAGGAAGTGAGGAGGATAGATGAAAACTTTTTTTCACAGGAGTTTCTGTGTTGTCCTCTCCCTTACCCTGTTAGCATTTTTTCTTAAAACCCAGTAGCAGCTGTTGGCTAGTTGTGAAAATTGTCCAACCTTAGTAGAGCCTGTCGCCAAGCACACAGGGCCTCCTTGGGGCTGGACCCTGAGGCCAGGCAGCTTGCCCAGGCAGCTCCATAAATAGCACCTGTGATATGTGCAAAAAGAGGTGAATCAGGGAGGGCTGCTGGTGCTCCTCAGTGATGGTAAGCCAGTGAGTCTCAACAGCAGGTCTCGGATAAAGGCAGTTCCTATCACACATGTCTAACACTGAGGATCTAAAAATCAGTTCATATTAGGAATGGTTTAAGACTTTCTCTTTCCCTCATTCCTTCACTCCTCTTTCTCCCAGCCCTCTAGTAACATGCCTTTTCCATCACGTCTGTCAGATGATATTGTATAAGAATCCAGACTGAGTTTTTCTGACTATTTATAGAAGACAGTTGTGCTGCGTTAGCCACTACAGGAACTAACGTTTGGTTCTGGGTTATGTGACATGTGAAAAACTTACAGAAATGTGTTTTTTCTCAAATGTGCCTATCCCATCCTTGTCCTATCATATCAAACAGGCCTCTTGGAATAACACATTGCTCTACTATGTCCTTTTATAATTAAAATTTTTTTTTCTGATTCTCAAAGCATGTTTATACTAGTTAAAAGCTTAAAAGACTATAATGTATATAGTCTTTTACATTTTGGGTTTGTTTTGTTTTGTTTTTGAGATGGAGTCTCTCTCTGTCACCCAGGCTGCAGTGGCGCGATCTCAGCTCACTGAAACCTCCACCTCCCGGGTTCAAGCAATTCTCATGCCTCAGCCTCCCAAGTAGCTGGAATAACAGACGCGTGCCACCACGCCTGGCTACTTTTTGTATTTTTAGTAGAGACTGGGTTTCACCATGTTGGCCAGGCAGGTCTCGAACTCAAGTGATCCACCCGCCTTGGCCTCCCAAAGTGCTGGGATTGTAGGCATGAGCCACCATGCCGGCCTATCTTTTACATTTTTAGCTATATAATTATAGCTATATAATATATAGCTAAAACTGTAAAAGTGCTTGCTAATTTTTCACCCAGAGGTAACAACTGCTAATAGTTCAATGTGGTTTTTAGCTTAGGGGCTCTTGAACTGATGGGAAAGGTAAAGAGCACTGACAGTGGTTACAGAAAGGAGGTGGCAAATACAAATATGTTTCTAAATAGAACCAATGGGATGTTAGGGGAAGAGGAAGGTGAAGAAAATTAGCCCCAATCTTTTAGCCTGGGTGACTGGGAAGGTGTCTCATGAAATAACCTAGAGGCCACATGCCAAAGGATAGATCTAGGAAAGCTATCTAGTCTGTTAGGCTTGCTGGTCATTTTGTATCAATTATTATCATCCAGGAGTCACAACTACAAATGCCTAAAAGCCTACAGTTGGCCTCACAGATGTGCTGTTTAATATTCCAAGCTCAGACCACTTCAGCATCTCAACAGGATTTAGAAGCTGAGAGGCAAGGAGAAAGTTCAAATGTAGAAGTTACTGACTCACCTATTGGAGGAAATGAAAGTTTTCAACCATCGCCTCCAATCAGCTGCTTGGAACATTTCAGCTCTGGAGTCCACATTTTCTATGAAGTCACCCATCACCATCTCAAGGTGTAAACACTCTCTAATAAATTCAAAATCAGCTTCAAGAAAATTCTTAGAGCTCTAACTTAAGCCAAATATACACCTTAAAGCTAAAGTAAGAGGTAGACTGTTTCTAAGTTAGAAATATGACTTTGTCAGCCTACTTGGTTGCCACATCATCTAATAATGAGAGCAGACCACGAGTTAAACTTTTGATCCCATCACTCTTGCCACTATTTAAGGTTGCTGACACTCATTTTGTAGTGTGTATAACCAGGAAAATTCTAGTTTTAGGGCCTGACAAACAGGTCCCACTGGTCTTTCCTTTTCTTAATGCACAGTCCTGGCAGGTAGCACACACTATTAAGTAGACTGTAATAATGCTGGTTGCTATGCACCTTGAGTGAGGCTGGTGAGGTTAAGTCAGCCATGGGTCCTGCCGACTTCACAGTGGGAGGGTAATTGCCGCTGACTTGCAGCTCTGGCTCCCCCAGACTTTGAGTCTCTCTGGTGAGGTCTTTGATGGGGGTGATGATTGCTGTATCTGTACTTTCCTTGCTTTTTAATTATCAAAAAAGAAAAATAAAAGTGCAGAGATATTGTTGCTGCTACATGGTTCTTTATTTCATTTAGTTTGTCATTTTAGGTTTTTAACATTGTCTTAACTAAAGCTTAAATTTTCTCACCATAGCTCCAAGGAGTGGAATGAGGATCAATGAGAAGAAAAGGAAATAGCAAGTTTTAGCATTTCTAAAGGCACCAGCCAAAGACTGAAAGTAATTTCATGAATACTGAGTTCTCTCTAACAGGAGCCAGGTATAAGCAGTGTGACCTATTGTTAGGATGTGATCATCTGAATAGAGAGGCCTGGCATAAAGTCGTATGTTACTTGGGCAAGGCAAGCTGGCTGACCATCTAGAAAGTTTACCAAAGGCTGGCATCACTTGAACATAGTCACCAGATTCCTGGGTTATCCTCTTTGTGGGCTCACACATTAAATTACAGGTACACCAAGAGACAAAAAACACTAAGAGACTAATTTACCAAACTCACGAGAGACACGTGTATAAAAATAAGAGAGCCATTTACTTACTCCCATTGAGAAATATAACTACACAGGATATTGGATATGTCGGCCAATTGACTGCATTATCAATTGTGAAGGAAAAGAACAAGATTTAAACACATCTACAGAAACTTGGAAATATATTGTCAAGATTTTATTGTACTTTAGGAATAAAATCAGCCTTATGTAAGACTATTGACAGATTTTCTCCCTCTCCCATTTAGAAATGTGTTTCCAACTTTTGACTATACCTACGTTTCCAAAAATATATTTGCCTTTATGTGTTTAGTAGAAATGCTTGTTTTGGGGGATTCACAGATTCTCTCTTTGTTTACCTCCTCAGTTACTAAACTTATGCCTTATATTTTGAGTCATACTAATGCTCTTCTCACAGGATTTTGAGTCCATTCTTTGTTTGTTTGTTAGGTTTTGGTTTTGTCTTTGAGATAGGGTCTTGTTCTGTTGCCCAGGCTGGAGTGCAGTGGTGTGATCATGGCTCACTGCAGCCTTGAACCCCTGGGCTCAAACAATTCTCCTGCCTCTTAGCCTCTCGAGTAGCTGGAACTACAGGTGTGCACCACCTCACCTGGCTAATTTTGTATTTTTTGTAGAGAGAGGGTCTCGCTATGTTGCCCACACTGGTCTTGTACTCCTCCAGGCCCACCTCAGCCTCCCAAAGTGCTGGGATTACAGGCATGAGCCTACTGCACCTGGTCAAGTTGAGTTGGTTCTGAGAAAAACTTAAACAGCTCAACCCCATACTAAATATAAGGTATTTATATTTTAAGTGGGAAGCCACACTAGATGACATTTATTGTCCTTCTGAATTGAGGTTTTATGGTTCTATGAATAGAGCAGGGGAAGGAGAGATGCATGGGAAAAGTTGGGAGAGTTGAGGCAGGGGAATAAGAGGAGGCCAGAGGCCAGAACTGATTTAATTAACTAAAGAAGTTATCTTTGCCAAACTGGACAGAGATATGGAATTGCGTACGTTGAATTTTCTCTACTTTCATTGTTTATTGGCAAATGCTACTTTTGGCAGCTATGCATCCAGGGAGGCTCTTCTATGAGACAAATGAGGCAGTTGCTCAGAACTGTGCCTGTGCAGTGGCCCCCATTGTGTAACGGCCCAGGCACCTTGCATAAGATCACCAAAAACACTTCCCAACTTCATGCAGGAACTGGTTTGGCCTCAATTCCATTTAGCTAAGTAGCTTGCTCTGTCCAGTAATTCATTTATTCAGATAACTTTTACTGAGCACTGAGCCAGATGCTAGAATAGAAAAATAAGGAAGATAGTTTCCAGCCACAATCTAAGGAAGAAGAAAGATGTACAAATAATGGTTTTGAAAAAGAAAGTTTAGTGTTTTGCAAAAGGAACATAAAAAATGCCGGAGGATTCAGAGGACAGAGGTACACCTCCAAGTACTGCTTTAGTTGTATCCTGCAAAGTTTGACATGCTGCACTTTCATTTATTTCAGTGAATTTTTAAAAATTTCTCTTAAGACTTCTTTTTTGACCCAGGAATTATTTATATGGATGTGGTTTTGCTTTCAAGTGTTTGGAGATGTTTCTGTTATCTTTTTGTTATTCTAATTTTATTTCATTGTGATTAGAGAACACATTCTGTATATTTTCATTTCTTTTAAATTTGTTAAAGTTTTATGACCCAATGGATCATGAGGTCAGGAGATCGAGACCATCCTGGCTAACACGGTGAAACACCATCTCTACTAAAAACACAAAACATTAGCCGGGCGTGGTGGCGGGCACCTGTAGTCCCAGCTAATAGGGAGGCTGAGGCAGGAGAATGGTGTGAACCTAGGAGGTGGAGCTTGCAGTGAGCCGAGATGGCGCCACTACACTCCAGCCTGGGAGACAGAGTGAGACTCCGTCTCAAAAAAAAAAAAAAAAAAAAGGTTTTATGGCCCAGGATATGGTCTATCTGTATCTATGATCCATGGACAACTGAAAAGTTTGTTTACTCTGTTGTTATGGGGTGGGATAGTCTATAAACATCAGTTAGATCCTCTTGATAGATGATATTGTTGTGTCCTTGTTAATTTTTTGTCTACTTGTTATATTGGTTGTTGAAAGAGGTGTACTGAAGTGTCCAATTATAATTGCTAATTTGTCTATTTCTATTCTCAGTTTTGTCAGTTTTTGCTTCACATATCTTATAGCCCTGTTGTTTGGTGCACACACATTTAGGATGGTTATGTCTTCTTGATGTAATCTTCTTGGTGTAGTGTTCCTTTTATCATTATACATTATCCCTCTCTCTCTCTCTCTCTCTTTAATAACTTTTTTCATGCTGCAGTCTACTTTATCTGATATTATTATGGCCCACTCTTTCTTTGGATTAATATTTACATGATAACATTTTTTTTATCTTTTTACTTTCAACCTTTCTCTATCATTATATTTGAAGTAAGCTTTGTTTTTGTTTTGTGCGAACATGCCCAGCTAATTTGTTTTGTTGTTGTTGTTTTTCTTTTTTGGTAGAGATGAGGTCTCACTATGTTGCCCAGGCTTGAAGTAAGTTTTTTATAGACAACACTTAGTTGAATCACGATTTTTAATTCAGTTTTCCAGTCTCTGTTATTTGATTGGTGTATGTAGATCATTTACACTTAACATAACATGTTAGGTCTTAAGTTTGTCATTTTTATCTTTGTTTTCTGTTTGTTCTGTCTGTTGTCATTTCTGTTTTCTCTGTTTTCTTTTTTATACCTTCCCATGAGCTACTTGAACATTTTTGATAATTCCATTTTGATTAATCTATAGTGCTTTTGAGTGTATCTCTTTGTATAAGCTGTTTAGTGTTTGCTTTTGGTAACAATATTAAATATACGTAACATATCTACTGGTATCATCTTTTTACTAGTTTGAACGATATAAGTGATTGAATCATAGGTGAAGTTCTTTCCAAGGTCTTTAGTATTTAAAAAGAGCAGTTCACTTGAAAAGGTCTTGATGTCATGGAGGCCCAGATTTCTAATCTTCCTCAGGTCTTCAGAGGTGGCTGTCTATGAAATCCAGGCTGTCAACTCCATAGGAAAAGGAAATGTAATGAAATGTTTACCTAAAAAGCTATCAATTATCCATGCTAGTGAGGAAAGGGAAGACTAATTAAAATTCAAATGGAGCTTCCCAAATTCCAAATGTTAGCTGCATATGCCAATTTGTTAAAGTTTTAAGAGGAAGGCATAAAAATAGCAAAATTGAATTACTCAAAAATTTCACCTGATTATTTTATTCTCTTGCTTTTTTTTTTTTTTTTTTTTTTTTTGAGACAGAGTCTCGCTCTGTCACCCAGGCTGGAGTGCAGTGGTGTGATCTCGGCTCACTGCAACCTCCGCCTCCCGGGTTCAAGCAATTCTCTGCCTCAGCCTCCCGAGTAGCTGGGATTATAGGCACCTGCCACCACGCCTGGCTAATTTTTGTATTTTTAGTAGAGATGGGGGTTTCACCATCTTGGCCAGGCTGGTCTTGAACTCCTGATCTCGTGATCCACCTGCCTCGGCCTCCCAAAGTGCTGGGATTACAGGAGTGAGCCACCGTGCTCAGCCCCTAGCTAACATTTTATGTAAAAAAGGAAATGGATCATAAATGACTCACACTGGATCATCAGACTGCATGTCTGATTGGCTATTTGGACTTTTTGTTGTTGTTGTTGTTGTTGTTGTTGTTGAGATGGAGTCTCGCTCTGTCACCCAGGCTGGAGTGCAGTGGCGCGATCTTGGCTCACTGCAAGCTCCGCCTCCCGGGTTCACGCCATTCTCCTGCCTCAGCCTCCCGAGTAGCTGGGACTACAGGCACCCGCCACCATGCCTGGCTAATTTTTTTCTAATTTTTTTGTATTTTTAGTAGAGACGGGGTTTCACCATGTTCGCCAGGATGGTCTCGATCTCCTGACCTCGTATTCCACCCGCCTCGGCCTCCCAAAGTGCTGGGATTACAGGCGTGAGCCACCGCGCCTGGCCTATTTGGACTTTCGGAAGATGTTGAAATTTAAATGTCAGAGAGCTGTAAGGTTGAATCTCAGCTTTGCCACTTGCTATCTATGTGGCATTAGATAAATTACTTAACTTTTTGGATACCGTGTTTCCTAATTTACAAAGGTTAATCATTTTTCCTGCATATAAATTATGAAAAAAGCCTAGCCTAGAGAAGGTGATCAGCAAAAATGAGTTCCCTTGCTATGCTCCTGTTGACTTTTCACAAGGAAAAAGCAAATATCTCCGTTTCCCAACTCCATGCAGGAATTGGTTTCAGTGTATGTATATTTCCAAACTAGACCTTTCTCACCAACCAAGATTTGTATTTATTTATAGCATCTTGATGCATAGGCATGAGATGGCTATCAGAGAGCAGAAAGGTGTGCTAGTTAATATTTTGGGAGCAGTAAAGAAGGCCCTTCTTGGCCAGGTGTGGTGGCTTATGCCTGTAATCCCAGCACTTTGGGAGGCTGAGGTGGGGAGATTACTTGAGCCTAGGAGTTCGAGACCAGCCTAGGCAACATGGTGAAACCCTGTCTCTATCTTTACAAAAAAAAAATTTTTAATTAAAAAAATAAAGAAGGCCCTTCTTAAAGAGCTTTTTTTTTTTTTAAATAAACAAACAAACAAAACCAGCATTTACTGCTCACTGACTATGCAATAAGCAGGGAGTGGGCATTTTGACATCTGATATCATGGGTGTCTTTCCTTGCATCCATCTTGTCATTTCTGAGATCCAGAGAGACAAAGAGGCAGGCAGAGAGGGGGATGATCTGAAAATTAAAGTCTGGGATCCAGATTGAAGCTGCTGAGGTAATTGTTTGACCTTGAAGGAGTTACTTAGCTTCTTTACACTTCAGTTTCCTCATCTAGTAAATGAGACTAGACCTGTCTTTGAGCAAGTTGTAAGGGTGAATTAGGTCATGTCCATAAAATACTTGAGGTCTTTGGAAGAAAGCATTTACAAACCTATAAACGGCATAATTAATGTCATCATCACCATTATTATTGTTGATGAAGGGGAATAGTTCAATGCACATGCCAACTTCAGAGTTGGGAATATTTGTTACAGAGAATGTGAACCTAAAGACTCCACTATGGATCATCTTTTTTCCACTCCATTTTCTACTGGATTAAAACATCCCACTCCCACAGAAGTATTCTTGTTCATAGAACTGGTGTTTTATAGCTGGCAACAAAATACGTGCCTACAAAGTCTCCTGACCCATCACCCTTCTTTTTCAAAATGATTCAGAGTCCCTTAGGAGTATCTTAGATGGAACCAGAAAGATTTTCACCTACTTAAAGCCTTATCTGTAATGCCATACTTTCTATGTTAATATTGACAACTAGCACTGATAGAGCACCCAGTGTATTCCAGGTACTATGCTAAGAGTTTACCTGTGTTATCGCATTTAAATCTCATAACAACCTGGAACACTCTCCACTCTCTCACATTCCTTAGTCTCTACTCAAAGAGGAGGCTTTTCAGATCACTCTGTATAAAAAAGTAACCTACTCCCTCACTTCCTTTCCTTTTTCCTGGCTTCCCCCCTACCCCCATAGCAATAGTCACCATCTGACATATTTACATTCCTTGGCTTATTCTCTGTCTCTTCCATTGAAATGTGAGGTCTATACAGGTAGAATTTTGTTTGGTTAACTGGCTATCCCCATCATATAACACAGTGCCTGGCATAAACTGGGTCCCCAAAAAATACAAATATTCGTGAGTGAATTAATGGCCCTGTGAATTAGGTGTGATTATACCATTTATTGATGATCAAAAATGGTCACATGATAAGTAGCAAAGCTGGGAAGGGAAGGTTTCTGATTATGGCCTGATCACCAACCACTGATCTCATGCCCCACTGCCTTCAGGGAAGAACACAAAGGTGATAATTTATTGCTGTGGGATGTGTCTATCAGAAGAATCATGAAAGCAATAGAAATGAAATATAGGCAAGTGTTGTGTCCAAAGCATCAGATAAACTGGAGGAAATAATTAGATTCTAGTAAATGGCACTTTTCTCTCCTTCTAACATCTTTCACATCTAGAAAAGGTACCTCAGTCAATTTTATTTTCGGGTTTAGCTAAGAAGACCTGTAACTTCAAGAGCCTCAGGTGTCTTCCCTCTCTTGTCTAACTTCCGTAACCTCTCCATCCCCTTTGCTGGTGCCACAAGTTCCTATAAGGAGAAAGAGGGAAATCACATTTATTATTTAATACACATCTCCACTGCATTAGGCATGCTACATTCTTTATCTGCACTACTCATCGATTTACTAGCAGCAGCTATTTTAAATTTTATAGATGAGAAAACAAAGTCTCAAAGAGATTAAATATCTATTCCAACTTGTCTCAGCCTGACTTCAAACCTCATGCTCTTTACCCGTGTAGATTACAGAAGATAGTAAAAGAGACTACTGGATTTGCCTATTGGGTAAACCCATCGGGATTTTCCTACTGGGATTCTGTTTGTTCTACTAGGATATTGCTGACAAATGCCAGGTCTTAAATATGATGATAGTCAAGATTGCAGGATTGCAACACCAGAGCAAAATGACAAGATTGCTATCTCCGTACATGGGTGAGCTATGTCACTGCCGTCTTCCACACCTTGTCCTCAGATGCTCTCATACATAGGAAAAGACCAGGGTCCAGGACTGGGCATTCTCTATCCCTGAGGCTTTATTCTCTCCAGGTAGAAAGCCTATGCTTAGAGAAGAAGGTCTTGATTAAAATAAGTTATCCTAGGACTGTGGCAGATTTGGGCCGTGAGAAAATGGATCTGACTCTGGAAAACAAAAGGGCAGGAGTATTGAGAGAAGGCAGCCTAAGACAGGAAAGGTGGTTAGGCTCCCAGGGAAGGACAGGAATTAGACCTGACATTTCCTCCTAATTCTCTACCTTTTCCCCAACTCCTTTCCTAATTCTACCCACCCACACCCCCTCTACCACTATACATATTCTCTTTCTGTCCACCCTCCACCTATCTCCCACTCTCTCTACGCTACCCCACCATCCTGCATTCTTAAAGGACTCCCTCTAACAGAAACAGACTTAGAGAGAAATACAAATACCTAATCAATGTAAGAAAAGCTGCCAAACCTCTCTGGAAACCTAGAAAATGGAAATTTAAAACAAAGCTAACAAATCTTGGAAGAGTTTTTAAACAGGGAAGCGATGTGGTCAGAACATTTTTTTAAAATACACCTTTGTTCAGCATGAGATTTTAGTGCAGCATATAATTCCTTGAATACATTTCAAAAAATGAATGATTCCATTTCAGGTTAAAAAAAAAAATACATCAACAAGTACACTGGTGTTTTGGTATTTAAAAATAATGTGGTATTCTTGTATATGGAAAACTAGTTTTGCAATTACTTGTTATCTTTCTTTTTCTATATCTGAAGAACTTCTCTTACCTTGGGACTTATAGGACAAACAAACAAACAAACAAAATGATCACTAATGAAGAAGTAAAGGACAGCGCACACTCTAACAGGAACAATTTACACTTCGTAAATATTAATTGAAATATAATGGTTGAGTATCCCTTGTCTGAAATGCTTGAGACCAGAAGAAGTGTTTTGGATTTCTGATATTTTCAGATTTTGGAATATTTGCGTATGCATAATGAGGTATTTTGGACATGGGACCCAAGTCTAAACATGAAATTAATTAATTTATTTATTTATTTTGAGACCGAGTTTTGCTGTTTCACGCAGGCTGGAGTGCGGGGGCACAATCTCAGCTCACTGCAACCTCTGCCTCAGGTTTCAAGCAATTCTCCTGCCTCAGTCTCTGCAGTAGCTGGGATTACAGGTGCCCGCCACCACGGCTGGTGAATTTTTGTATTTTTAGTAGAGACCGGGTTTCCACATGTGGTCCACCTGCCTCTGCCTCCCAAAGTGCTGGGATTACAGGCAAGAGCCACCACGCCTGGCCTGAAATTTATTTATATTTCATATCTACCTTATACATATTGCCTGAAGGTAATTTTATACAATATTTTTAATAATTTTGTACAAGACAAAGTTTGTGTACATTGAACCATCAGAAAGCAAAGGTGTCACTATCTCAGCCACCACATGGCATTATGTCAGCACTCAAAAAGTTTCAGATTTTGGGACCTTTTAGATTTTGGATTTTCAAATTAGGAATTCTCAACCTGTGTGTAGATATGCATGAATTTTTTTTTTTTTTTTTAATTTTTTCTCGAGATGGAGTCTCACTCTGTCACCCAGGCTGGAGTGCAGTGGTGCTATCTTGGCTCACGGCAACCTCCGCCTCCTGGGTTCAACTGATTCTCCAGCCTCAGCCTCCCGAGTACCTGGGATTACAGGCACAAGCCACCACGCCCAGTTAATTTTTGTATTTTTAGCAGAGACTGGGTTTTGCCGTGTTGGCCAGACTAGTATCAAACTCCTGATCTTAGGTGATCCACCTGCCTCGGCCTCCCAAAGTGCTGGGATTGCAGGCATGTGCCACTGCACCTGGCCTCATAAATGTTATTTAATAGAAAGCATACATTTAGAGTGGTACTAGGGTTAACTGCATAACTCAGAAATCTTTGAAAAGTTTCAAAAATTGAAAGTTGGTGGGTTTTTGTTTCATTTTGTTTTGTAACTCATTCTGTGGCAAGACCTAACATAACCTGAATTCATTTAGTAGCAAAACCTGAACTGAGCTCATGTGTCATGTGGCTATATATATTCTTTATTTACTACTTATTATGAGTATTTTAAATTTCACTGCAGAAATTACATTTGATTATGATTACAAGTCTGCTTTATTGGAGTGTTACATACTCTACTTCACATGCACATATTATCTTTCCTAAATCTGAAAAATTCTGAATTCTGATAACCTCTGCCTGCAAAGATTTTAGATAAGGAATTGAGGATCACCTTTCTCTCATCTCAGGTATTAACAGCTGCATTAAAATGTTAAAGATAGAAACTATCTCAGAGCAGTAAGTCCAGCATTGTCCCGTTTAAAGGGAGAAAACTAATGTCAATAGAGAAGGAACATACACAAACTGTTACTCATAAGGCTGGGGCCAGCATCCCCATGTCACATATCTGATTCTGGAGAAACTCAGCCAGGGAGTAGCACCTGTGGTGTCTTGGCCTAAATCATCTATTTTCCCTGTCATGATTCTGAGCCTGGCTTTCCCTACCTTGTCTTAGAGGCTGAGAGAAGCCCAGGCCATGTATGGATTTTGAAAATCTTGGTGGCTGGGTGCGGTGGCTCATGCCTATAATCCCAGCACTTTGGGAGGCCAGGGTAGATGGATCACTTGAGGTCAGGAGTTCGAGACCAGCCTGGGCAACGTGCTGAAACCCCATCTCTACTAAAAATACAAAAATTAGCCAGGCGTGGTGGCGCACGCCTGTATTCCCAGCTACTCGGGAGGCCGAAGCAGGAGAATCACTTGAACCCAGGAGGCAGTGAGCCAAGATCACACCACTGCACTCCAGCCTGGGCGACAGAGTGAGACTCCGGCTCAAAAAAAAAAAAGAAAAAGAAAAAGAAAATGTGAATTGATAACACATTACAGTGGTGGGGTCCAGTAATGAAACACAAGTTTAAAATTGCATAATGAACATGACTTTCTTTCAATTCTGTAAGTATATGTCTAGGACAAATATATAACCTTATTTGAAAATAACATCAAGAAAACCCAAGAAGTACCCCCTTTGACTACCATGGGATGCGTGGAGATGGCTGAGAGTTTGTCTGTGTTTTATAAAGTGGGAGAAGGGAGATTGTATAAGGGAAAGTGGAGACTGAGAATCCCTATCACCTCATTTATCAGTGGGTTCTTAGTTAAAATAATTTTAGCAAAGAATACAAATGGAGCATACAAACTGGAATTAGATTCCTAAAGTTATCCAGGCCGAAGAGCCCTTGGAAAGTCCGTAAGTGGGCGGGCACGGTGGTTCATGCCTGTAATCCCAGCCCTTTGGGAAGCCAAGGCGGGCAGATCATTTGAGCCCAGGAGTACAAGACCAGCCTGGCCAACATGGTAAAACCCCGTCTCTACTGAAAATCCAAAAATTAGCTGGGCGTGGTGGTGCATGCCTGTAATCCCAGCCACTCGGGAGGCTGAGGCAGGAGAATCGCTTGAACCCCAGGAGGAGAAGGTTGCAGTGAGCCGAGATCTTGCCACAGCACTCCAGCCTGGGCGGCAGAGTGAGACTCCAGCTCAAAAAAAAAGGCCATAGGTATTCTCAAGATTATCTGTACTTCATTTTTAAGACTCACCAAGTGATGTGTTAGTTTCTTTCTACAGAATATTTGCCACCCCAATATATGGACTATGATCCTTTTGTTTACCGTTTACCATTTCCCAATGTCACCCTTAAATCTCCTATGGTGCCTACACATTATCTTTGAACATAAGAGGTTCTCTGCAAATATTAGTTGCAGTGGAAGAATCCATTGTATCACTTTAGGTGAGAAAAGACAATTAAAAGGGCCAGGTGTGGAAGCTCACGCCTGTAATCCCAACACTTTGGGAACCTGAGGCAGGTGTATCACCTGAGGTCAGGAGTTTCAGACCAGCCTGAACAACATGGCCAAACCCCATCTCTACTAAAAGTACAGAATTAGCCGGGCATGGTGGCACATGCCTGTAATCCCAGCTACTCAGGAGGTTGAGGCAGGAGAATCGCTTGAATGCAGGAGATGGAGGTTGCAGTTTGCTGAGATTATGCCATTGCGTTCCAGCCCAGGCAACAAGAGCAAAACTCTATCTCAAAAAACAAAACAAAACAAAAACAAAAACAATTAAAGATAGCAACCATTGTGTACGATAAGGAAAAAAAGAAGTGTAATAGGAGGGCTTTGGATGGGAAGCCCAGGCCACAGGGCTCTCCTGACAGTCCTGGGTCAAGCCTCCTGGCTGTCGCTGGATTGTTTGCTTTCCTGTTTTAATGCTGATCTGCCAACTGCACAGAACTCTCACATTCTGAGGGTACCCCAGGTTTGGTCCTTCAAGCATGGGCTTCCCCTGTATGACATATTTCTGTTGCTGAATTTATATTATTCTTATGTTTTGGGTCTGGACCTAAGAATAATAAATCAGACCCACATATATCGGGAGCCAGGATTCTCCCTCCAGTGAAAATCCTTCCAAAGGCTCTAGAAGTCAGTGGCTCTTCTCTGCCCTCAAGATCAGGCTGTTAGGACCTCAGTGCCTAGAGTCTGTTGAAAAACAGGCTATCTCCTGGGCCAAGTGCTGCCCGGAAGACTCTCCTCTTACTCAAAAACCTTTTCCTCTGGTTATTTCCTGCCTTTCACTGTAATTGTCTCCCTGGCAGAGAAACCACCTGCCCTAATTCTCTGGGGGCTGAACATAGCCAACTGACCTCAGGTTTTCCATTTAACTACTTCATGCCTACCCTATATGATTTGTGATAGAGAGAGGTTATGTAACTTGCCCAAGTTCTTACCCCTAGCAAATAGCAAAGATTAAAATCCATACTCTAGTCCATTATGCTAGATAGACCGGGTAGTCTGTGTCTTCTGACTCTTACAAAGCATTGGCAACTGACTGTTGAATCAATTATAAATCACCTAACTTTACTATCCTGTGACCTATCTCTCTCTCGCTTTTTCTCAAGGAATTCATGAAATGCTATGCTAAATGTCATTAATTCTTTATGAAATGTGCAGTGACTCCGTTAAAGAAAAAAGTATGTTTAATTTGTGGAGCAAGTATTTCTTGAATACCTACTTTGTCTACCATAATTTATTCCTAATGAATCCATGTGGGATCCTAGTAATAAATTCTTCCTCTTTTAGTAATTCAAAAACTATTCCCTCAACATGCTGTTCCAGAATTTAGCTCAAGATGTACATTGAAGTAACTAAGTTATAGTTTGTAGATTCCAACATCTTCACCTTTTAGAGAATCAGACTATTTATGCATCCACAGGATGGCCTCCTTGATGCCTCAGAGAGATAACCAAAGTAGTTTACTCCCTCATTTCTTTTTTCTGTTCTTTTAGATATGGGGTCTCACTATGTTGCCCGGACTGGAATACAGTGGCTATTCACGGAGGTGATCGTGGTGCACTACAGCTTTAAACTCTGGGTTCAAGCCATCCTCCTGCCTCAGCCTCTTGAGTAACGGGGGCTATAAGCACACTCAATCATGCCCAGCTGTTCACTTTTTTTTTTGAGACGGAGTTTTACTCTGTCGCCCAGGCTGGAGTGCTGTGGCACAATCTTGGCTCACTGCAACTTCCGCCTCCCAGGTTCAAGCGATTCTCCTGCCTCAGCCTCCCAAGTAGCTGGGACCACAGGCATATGCCACCAAGCCTGGGTAATTTTTTTTGTATTTTTAGTAGAGATGCGGTTTTCACCATGTCGCCCAGGCTGGTCTCGAACTCCTGACCTTAGGTGATCTGCCTGCCTCAGCCTCCCAAAGTGCTGGGGTTACAGGCATGAACCACTGCGCCTGGCGCACTCCCACTTTTATTTATTTATTTTTATTTATTTATTTATTTTTTGAGCTGGAGTTTTGCACTTTCACCCAGGCTGGAGTGAAGTGGTGCAATCTCAGCTCACTGCAACCTCCACCCGCTGGGTTCAAGTGATTCTCCTGCCTCAGCCTCCCGAGTAGCTGGGATTATAGGCACCTGATACCACGCCTGGCTAATTTTTGTATTTTTAGTAGAAACAGGGTTTCGCCATGTTGGCTAGGCTAGTCTTGAACTCCTGACCCCAGGCCTCCCAAAGTGCTGGGGTTACAGGCATGAGCCACCATACCGGGCGCACTCCCACATTTTTAACTTCTTTCTATTGCACCAGAAAATCTAATGCAGAGTACAACTTTATTCATACTCTGTTTGACTTTTATTTTTATTTTTATTTATTTTTTATTTATTTATTTTTTTTTTGAGACGGAGTCTCGCTCTGTCACCCAGGCTGGAGTGCAGTGGCCGGATCTCAGCTCACTGCAAGCTCCGCCTCCTGGGTTTACGCCATTCTCCTGCCTCAGCCTCCCGAGTAGCTGGGACCACAGACGCCCGCCACCTCGCCCGGCTAGTTTTTTTTGTATTTTTTAGTAGAAACGGGGTTTCACCATGTTAGCCAGGATGGTCTTGATCTCCTGACCTCGTGATCCGCCCGTCTTGGCCTCCCAAAGTGCTGGGATTACAGGCTTGAGCCACCGCACCCGGCCTCTTGACTTTTATTTTTAATGGTAATGTCTCATCTGTAGCTGTTTCTGAGGAAGGTATACAGCCTGCCTTCTTCTCCTAGGGTCTGCCCAAATGGGAATCTCTCTGATTCCAGGAAGGTCTTACTTCTAGATTTGGGATTTATGTGTTTCATTGTGTAAAATCAACCTCATTGTATGTATCTGAGCAGAGGGTCCTTCATAGACTCACTGCCTTTAGCATTTTTCTGGTTAGGACTACATGCATCTGTCTTGTAGCAATGTTGTGATTATCTATTGTGGCGTAACAAATCACCCCAAAACTTATTGTATTAAAATAACAGTTTATAATTGTCTCTCATGGTTCCATAGGTTGACTGGGAAGTTCTTTTTATTTTTTCTTTTTATTTATTTATTTTGCGACGGAGTCTTGCTCTGTCACCCGTGCTGGAGTGCATTGGCACGATCTCGGCTCACTGCAACCTCCGCCTCCCAGATTCAAGCGATTCTCCTGCCTCAGCCTCCTGAGTAGCTGGGATTACAGGCACCTGCCACCAGGCCCAGCTAATTTTTGTACTTTTAGTAGAGATGGGGTTTCACTTGGTTGCTTTCAAACTCCTGACCTCAGGTGATTCCCCCTGCCTCGGCCTCCCAAAGTGCTGGGATTTATAGGTGTGAGCCACAGTGCAAGGCCCAGAAGTTCTTATTTAGGGTCTTTTGACTTGTTGCAGTCAACGTCTACACAAAGAGCCAGGGTTGCTTTGTGACATGTAACCTGTGCAGTCACATAAGGCCCCTTGCTTAGAAGGGGCCTCATGCTTGGTTTAATGCTGTGCTGCTGCTGTCTTGAATCCTTAATACTTTTAGTTATTTGGTTGTTGTTGCTTAGTTTTGTTTTTAATTTAAATGTTTAAAAATAATTATTACCTGGGAGCAGGGACATGGGCATGGCCTGCAGTGGCCTCACCCACTCCCATCCAATCTTATTTTTTGAACATGGAGCCCCAAATTTTTTTGTTTTGCACTGGGCCCTGCAAGTTACGGAGCTAGTTCTTGCTGAGGCTTGGCTGGACTGTACATCCAAGATACCTCACTCACAGGCTAGCATGTGATGCTGGCTGTCAATGCAGAGTTACGCTAAGGCTGTCACCTGCAGTCCCCACATCTAACTTCTCTGTTTGGCCTGAGCTTCTCAAAGCGAGTATCTCAAAAGCAAGTGTCCCAAGAGATCCAAGCATGAACATACTTCCTATTACTCTACTTCAGGAGACCCAGAGCATCCCTTGCAACACATTCTATTGGTCAAGCAAGAGATTAAGAGCAGCATAGATTCAAGCAAGAGATTAAGAGCAGCATAGATTCAAGCAAGAGATTAAGAGCAGCAGAGACTTCACCTCTTTTATTTATTTATTTATTTATTTATTTTTAATTTTTTTGAGGTGGAGTCTTGCTCTGTTGCCCAGGCTGGAGTGCTATGGCATGATCTCAGCTCACTACAACCTCCACTTTGCAGGTTCAAGTGATTCTTCTGCCTCAGCCTCCTGAGCAGCTGGGATTATAGGTGCCTTCCACCACGCCTGGCTAATTTTTGTATTTTTAGTAGAGACAGGGTTTCACCATGTTGGCCAGGCTGGTCTCAAACTCCTGACCTCAGGTGATCCACCCACCCTGGCCTCCCAAAGTGCTGGGATTACAGGCATGAGTCACTGCACAGGGCCTCTTTTTTTTTTTTAATTGACAAATAAAAACTATATGTTTTAATCGCATACAAACATGTTGTTTTGAAATAGGTATACACAGAGGTAAGGTTAAATTGAGCTAATTAATATATGTATTGCCTCACATACTTATAGACTCCACCTCTGAATGGGGGAGTTGCAAGATCACATTACAGAAGAGCATGTGGGCTGAGACATATCTGTGTTCATCTTTGGAAAATACATTCTGCTGCAGGGATATTTGGAGCATATCATTGCTTTGATTGGGTGCTCTGCCTCTTTCAGGTTTCCCTGCAAGCCCTACCCTATTGGTAGGCGTTCATTACCATGTGTGAATGAATAAGACAGCTTCAGTGTATCAGCCCTATCTTTTGACTTATTTCTAGTAGGATTAAAGATAGGTCTTCAAATCAAGTATGTGCCTATGAGAAGTATGCTTAAGGAGGACTCTGATCTCAATGTAGTGTCAGGGGGTACTAAAACAAATGGCTCTTTGAGCCCTTGTTACAGGTTCATGTTCAGTAAAAATATTGAGCTTTTCTAGATTACACTGCTAAATCTTCAAGATTTCAGCTCTGAGACCTTATAGTGGAGATAAAAGAAAAGAAAGTTTGGAGTTTGATAATCCTAGAGATAAATCTCAGTTTTACCATTTGCTAGGTAGGTAAGAGCCTCTGAGAGCCTCCATTTCCTTATTTCGTAGGATTAATGATATTCCCATATGGGCCATTGTGATGATTAAGTAGGAATAGTGGGCTGGACGTGGTGTCTCATGCCTGTAATCCCAGCACTTTGGGAGGCTGAGGCAGACGGATCACTTGAGGTCAGGAGTTTGAGACCAGTCTGGCCAATGTGGTAAAACCCCATCCCTACTAAAAACACAAAAATTAGCCAGGTGTGATGGCACATGCCTGTAATCCCAGCTACTCGGGAGGCAGACGCAGGAAAATCCCTTGAACCCAGTAGGCGGAGGTTTCAGTGAGCCGAGATCATGTCATCTCACTCCAACCTGGGCAACAAGAGCAAAACTCAGTCTCAAAAAAAAAAAAAAAAAAAAAGTAGAATAATGTATCAGGTGCTCAAAAGATAACAGGTGCTATGATATTAATAAGTATACCACTTGTTCTTGATTCTTGATTTCTAGGGCAAAAGAAACCTAAAAGGGACTGTACACGGGAAATACAAGTGAAGGCAAGGAAAGAGAACTGTACAAGGTAAGTACAGTTCGTTTTAGGTTTATTTTGCCCTGGAAATTCATGGTCAAGTTATCAAACACATCCAGATTCTCTGGGGAGACTTATGAGCATAGACATAATGAAAATAAACTCACACCGACATAGTCTAGAAGCCTCTATACTAGGAGCTATAATATGAGGCATTGATTTCCACCCATAAATGTTGAGAGTTGGCAAAGCTAGTAGTAGTGGTAACTAACACATGCTGAGCGGGGTATTTAAATGTGTTAGTAACTTTTGACTTGATTCTCACCACAACTCTGTGAGGTGGGTACTGTTTTATTCTTAATTTTAAAGCTGAAGAAATAGTAGTTTGGTGAGAATAAGCAATTTGTACAAAATCGCCAAGGTGGTTTAAGTAGCGGGCCAGGATCCAAACTGAGGCCTCTCTGGCCCCTGGGCCTGTGCTTTCTCCATCCTGAGATACGGCTTTCCAAAATCTGAAGGCCTCTCCATCCTGAGATATGGCCTTCAGATTTTTTAATCCTCTGCATGTAACCTGAAATCCCAGGTTCTTGCTTAGTGACTGATTTGGGTGCTTAAGGCCCTAATATTTTACCATTAACTCTGGCTGTAGGATCTCATTGGCACAAAGTTCCTGAAACCATCCAGTTTTCAGGCTGTTGGTGTGAATTTCCCTGGAGAGTTACCTAGTGGTGAGTCAGTCCCTCCAGCCTATGTCTGGGTAGCTTTCAGCAAAGCCTCTGACATTTGGCATTTTTCCTGGCAGGCAGCCAAGTGACTGAGGTTTTTTTTTTTCTTTTTTCCTGTTTCACTTTCATCCTTAACCGTTTTCCTCTCAAACAAAAAGGAACTCAAGGATTTTACCAGTGCATTTTAAAAAGTTGTTTGTGAGGGAAAGTTTGTAGCTGGAGGGAAAGGAGGGAAAAAGATGATTGAGAGAAAGGTGGAAACAGGCTCTTGAAATTGTTCACAGAATTTAGAACGCTCTTGAGCTAGAAAGGTTCTGTCTAATTTAGAAAGCTAGTTAGATTCCTCAAAAGAGAGGTGTTCTCTAAGTATAAATATATGATCAGACACTCTGCAGGAGCTGTGGAGAATCCCTAAAGTTATTGTTTGTGTTGTCCCCAACATTTCCTTTTAGCAAACATTTACAATGGCCTTGTCTTTCCTAATGTTGAATTCCCAACCTTGTGGAAAAGTAGCAGAAGTGGTTTAAATTTGGATACTTTCTCTTCCTGCTTCTACTCATTTGGAAAAGGTGCTGGCAGCTATTCATAAACCACTGACATGATCATTTGGATCTGGTGCCGCTTCCCAAGGGGAAAAACTTTTTCCTCCTTATTTTTTGAGCACTTAACTGCATGCCCTGCCCTGTTTTAAGTGTTGTACATGTGTTAACTCATTGAATCCTCAGTCCTAAGAGATCCCTAATAACTATATTCCCATTCAACAGTTAAGAAAACTGAGGCTTATAGAGGCTAAGAAATGTGCCCTAGGTCCCATGGCTATGAAGTAGGGTGATGGTTTGATGGGAGAGCCTTTATTCTATAGCAACACATAGAAACAGGTTCATACAGCCCCCAGATCAAAGCCAGGCTCTGCCACCTCCCAGAATGATCAGCCAACTCACATTTTCAACCATTGCCAAGAATATCCATGACATTACTCCTATGAGAAATGAAGTGCATTCCAGTTCCTAATACATCTTGTTTCCTCCTTCCATAAATGGTCTCAGGACTTCTACTTCTGTCAAAGTAGGAAAGGATTCTATTTATTCATTTCTTCATTTGACAAGCACTTACAGACACACAGGCAATAGGGCATAATGTTAGGAGAGCAGACACTGGAACCAGACTGCTTCCTTTGAATCGTGGTTTTGCCAATTACTTGCTCAAGTTCATACAGCTTGTTGTTTAACCTTTCTGTGCCTCAGATCCCATGCATAACATGGATTAATGATGACACTAACCTCACATAGGTATTATTGTTTTAAATGAGTTAATCCATACGAAACACTTAAAACACTGCCTAGCACATAGTAAATGTTCAATAAGCATGAGGTATCATCAAACAGATATTTAGGAAATAAAAGTATACTAAGCATGGGGAAACAAAAGGACTCATAATCCAGTAGGAAGTACTGGATATTCATTCCTTCAATAGATACTTTTATGTGCTAAGCACTAGGCCCTAGGAGTATAACAGCTAAACAAAACACCCCACTACAAATATGTACAAACTACTAGAAGAGGTAAATAGAGGAACAAACAATGACAACGTAGTGTGATAAATTCTGCAACTAGGATGGAAGTGGGTTATGTCAGAGTATTTGTGGGCTGTGAGGTTTAGGAATCAGGAGACATCTCAGAGGAAGGGAGCCCAAGGTAAGACCTGATGGATGAGAAGAAATTTGCCACATGAATTACTAGAACAGAATGTGAATTATAATGTATGTAAAGGGCATGGAGCATGTGCCTGTGCACGGGGCACATGCAGAAGCAGGAAGAGGTAGAGCAAGTAGTCCTGTATGGCTTGAGGGTTAGGGTGCATGGGGCAAGGGTAGGAAGAGAATGAGGAGGCTGGAAAGAAAATGGCACCAGCTTGTCAAAGGCCTGCGGTGCTTTGTAGAGGATTTTGGACTTGATCCTTATGTAATGGGAGCCATGGAATGCTTTACCTCTAGCAAAGATGTGATCAGATAATCCAGACCAGAGGAATGCTGCAGTCAGAGCTCCAGTTACAGTAACCCCTGGTGAGAAATAAAGGCCTGCAGTGGTTTGCTGGCCATTGGAATGGAGAAGTTTAAGAGATAAGAGAAAGAAGAATTATTAGAATGTGATGACTGATTAGACCAGAGTGGAAGCACAGTAGTATCTTACACTGCTTTCACAGGTTGTATCCTTCTAGCCACTATGGGTACTTTGTTGGAAAAGTTTGAGAAGTACTGATAGCATAATGGAAAACGCATGAGTTTTTGGAGCTCCTTGCAATTGAATTCAAATCCAGTCTCTACTATTTGTTGGTTTCAGGATTAGTATGGCTAATAAACTTTCATCATAGTTTGTTAGGATTAGTAATATATTAATAACACGTGTAGACTGCCTAGTATAGTGCCTAGCACATAGTAAACAATTAGTACGTGATAGTTGTAAGTGTTGTGGGATTAGAAAATAGAAAATGGACCAGGCGTGGTGGCTCACGCCTCTAATCCTAGTATTTCAGGAGGCTGAGGCGGGTGGATTACTTAAGGCCAGGAGTTCAAGAGCCACCTGGCCAACATGGCAAAACCCTGTCTCTACTAAAAATACTAAAATTAGCCAGGCATGGTGACGGGTGCCTGTAATCCCAGCTACTTGGGAGGCTGAGGCATGAGAATCGCTTGAACCTGGGAGGCGTAGGTTGCAGTGAGCCAAGATCGTGCCACTGCACTCCAGCTTGGGGGAAAGAGCGAGATTCTGTCTCAAAAAAAAAAAAAAAAGAAAAGAAAATAGAACACGGTTAGAGGTTAATACTATACAGCAGTGGTTCTTAGTCTTTTGAATGTCTTACACGCTTTTATTTAAGAAAAAAACACCTTTGAGATATAATTCACATACCATATAATTTACCCACTTAAACTTTACAATTCAACGCTTTTTAATATATTCACAATGTTGTGCAACCATCACTACAATATAATTTTAGAACATTTTCATCAACCCTAAAAGAAACCATTAGCAATCACTAGCTGTTCTTCCTCATGGTCCCTCCACAGCCCTAGATAATCCCTATCTACTTTCTGTCTCTGTTGATTTGCTCTTAGATCCTTTTCATGATGAAAGTAACTTCTACTCTGGAAATATGCACAAATTTTACATGCAATTTCTAGGAAGTCAGAGATCCCACATTAAAATATACCAAGGAATATCCTTCATAAACTCAAACCCATTCTCTACAAAGCTGGCACTAAAGGGAGAAACTCCTAGTGGTGGTGCTGGACAGCAGGATCTTGTGACCCTCACTCCTGTATCTCTGTTCGACCTGGGATCTCTGCGTACACACACAATTTACTCCAAAATTTCTACAGATAATCTTCACTGTGAATACCAGTCCTGGAGACTCCATCTCTGTTAAGCTTACCATTTGTTTCCTCTGGAAGCAGTAAAAACCTGAGATTCAAGCCAGCAATCAAGAGCAATATCTCTGGGGATTAGTCAAAGCTACTGAGATAATGGCTACCATTTATTAGGTGCTTAGTATGGCTGAGTATTGTGCTTAGAATTATCTCTTTCAATTTTTCAGTTCTAGGGACACCACCTGGACATGTTTTGTCTCAGCTCTGTGGTAGCTCCTACTAAATAATGTCATCATCATGAAGAAGGCTTCTGTCAACACTATTTGTTATTCCTTCTAATCCACTTCACAGAAGCCAAAAAACAGTATGGAGAGGAAACTATTTTCTTAGTAAAAAAAGCAATGTTTGAAGTCAGAAGGCGGCTAAGGCAGAAGGATCACTTAAGCCCAGGACTTCGAGACCAGCCTGGGCAATGTAGCAAGACGTTTTCTCTATGAAAAAAGAAAAAAAGCAATGTTTGAGCTCCCATTGGATCAAACAGAAATGCCTTTGCCCTCTCAGTACCTAAGGTATCAGGTTAGAGCTTCAAGAATGGGTTGATCTGGCCTCTCACAATAACATGAGAATTTTGCTTACAGAATAGTTCATTGGTTGAAATGAAATTTGAAACTTTATTACCGTGTTAGTTGAAGGATTCTTCTTTATTATTTATTTATTTATTGAGACGGAGTTTCACTCTTGTTGCCCAGGCTGGAGTGCAATGGCACGATCTTGGCTAACCACAACCTCTGCCTCCCGGGTTCAAGCAATTCTCCTGCCTCAGCCTCCCGAGTAGCTGGGATTACAGGTGCCCTCCACCACACTTTGCTAATGTTTTTTGTATTTAGTAGAGATGGGGTTTTACCGCATTAGTCGGGGTGGTCTCGAACTCCTGACCTCAGGTGATCCACCCACCTCAGCCTCCCAAAGTGCTGGGATTACAAGCGTGCGCCACCGTGCCCGGCCAGGATCCTTCTTTAAAAGGAAAACTAGAAGCAACTCGAAAGCACACACAGACTTAACTACTTTTGCATTCACCACAGGTTCTGTTTTATAGCCCACTCCCCCACTTCATGCTCATTTGGCTATGGACATACAGAGTTCTTTGGGTTTGGTTTTGTTTTCAGTCTTGGAACCTGTAAGCTATTTCCTATCATGCTCTCTTGCTTACTGTTTCTTCAAATCTTCGCAAGGCTGGTTTCTTGTCATGATTCAGGCCTCACTCACCTCTAATGGTTTCTGACCATACAATCCAAAAAAGTTGTTCCCTCTTCACAGCACATTCTCTAATATTTATGACTCTGAAAATGATCTTGTTTACTTATATTTATTTACTTCCTTACTCTTTGCTTCTCTCTGCCAGCTTGTAAACTCCATGAAAACAGAGGGGTTGCTTGTTTTGTTTACCACAGAATCCTCAGGGCTCAGAACAGTGCTCAACACACTGGTGGATGTTCAATAAATAGATATTGAATTACATGTTTATTATCAAGGTGGGTAAATAGTAGTAAGTGTGAAATATATTTTCTACATTCAGAATGTCATTGGATGTATTTAAATTTAAAAACTTGAGCTCTGTTGTAATGTGTAAAATAAAATGTTTTAAAAAGAGGCATAAGATGAATAACTATCTCTTTTATTTCTTTTGAAGTTTTTCTTTTTGGTTTTACTATTAAAAATTAATTTAAATTAAAAAGAAGAGGAATATACTGAACACAAAATGTTTTTCTTTTTTTTTCTTTTGAGACGAAGTCTCCCTCTGTCGCCCAGGCTGCAGTGCAGTGGCACGCGCCATCTTGGCTCACTGCAAGCTCCGCTTCCTGGGTTCACGCCATTCTCCTGCCTCAGCCTCCCAAGTAGCTGGGACTACAGGCGCCTGCCACCATGCCCAGTTAATTTTTTTGTATTTTTAGTAGAGACGAGGTCTCATCGTGTTAGCCAGGATGGTCTCGATCTCCTGACCTTGTGATCCGCCTGCTTCGGCCTCCCAAAGTGCTGGGATTACAGGCGTGAGCCACCATGCCCGGCCCACAAAATTAATTTTGAATAGATTAAGGCCCAGCTGTAAGGCCTAAAACTATTTTTAATTTTTATTTTTTTCTAAAACTATTTTATAAAAAACCTATAAAACTTTTAGAAGAAAACGTAGAAGTAAGTCTTTGTGACCTTAGATTAGGAAAAAGCTTGTTAGATATGACAATAGAGGACTGGGTGCAGTGGCTCACACCTGTAATCCCAACACTTTGGGAGGCTGAGGTGGACGAATCGCTTGAGCTCAGGAGTTTGAAACCAGCCTGGGCAACATGGTGAAACCCCGTCTCTACAAAAAACACAAAAAAATTAGGCGGATGTGCTGGCGTGCACCTGTAGTCCTAGCTACTCGGGAGGCTGAGGAGGGAGGGTCACTTGATCCCAGAAGTTCAAGGCTACAGTGAGCCTTCATCAGCCACTGCACTCCAGCCTGGGTGACAGAGTGAGACTCTATCTCAAAAACAAACAAACACAAAAAACAAAACAAAAAAAGATAATAGAAGCAAAAATGACCAAAAAAAAAAAAAAAGATAAATTGGATTTTATCATAAAGATCACATCAAATTAAAAACTTTCATGCCCCAAAGGATATTATCAATAAAGTAAAAAGTCTTATGATGTTGGCTATGGGGGAAAACAAAAGAAAAAAGAATTAAAAAGAGAAAAACAAAAAAAAAAAGAAAGTGAAAAGTCAATCCCCAGAATGGGAAAAAAAATTTGCAAATTATATATCTGATAAGAAACTTGCATCTAGAATATATGCAGAACTCTTAAAATGTGATGATAAAATAGAGAAGGATACCAGTTTTTAAAAAGGTAAAGTATCTGAACAGACACTTCGCCAAAGAAGATACAAAAATGGCTACTAAACATGTAAAAAGATGCCCAACATCATTAGCCATTAGGGGAACACAATAAAAAAAACCACAAGGAGAACCACTTCACACCTGGTAGAATGGTTATAATAAAAAAGACAGACAATAACAAACATTAGTGAGGATTTGGAGAACTTGGAACTCACATAATTGTCGGTGGGACTGTTAAATTGTGCAGCCTTTTTGGAAAATAGTTTGGCAGTTCCTCAAAATGTTAAACGTAGAGTTACCATATGACCCCAACAATTCCATTCCAAGAGAATCGAAAATATATGTCCACCCAAACCCTGCAAACAAATATTCATAACAGTATTATCCATGACAGACAAAAGGTGGAAACCACCCAAATTTCCATCAACTGATGAATGGATAAATAAAATTTAGTCTATTTATACAGTAGAATATTATTCAGTTACAAAAAAAAAAATGAAGTAGTGATATATGGTACAATATGCATGAACCTTGAAAACATTGTGATAAATGAAAGAAGCCAGTTATAAAAGATCACACATTGTAAGATTCCACTTATATGAAATGTCCAGAATAGGCAAATCTATGAGACAGAAAGTAAATTAGTGGTTGCCTACGGCTGGGGATAGAAGGAATAAGGAATGACTGCTAATGGGTAGTTTTCTTTCAGAGGTGATAAAAATGCTCTAAAATTAGATAGCGGTAATGGCTGCACAACTCTGTGAATATACTAAAAACCATTAACTGGTATCCTTTAGGTGGCTGAATTATATAGCACATGAATTATATCTCAATATAACTATTTTTCTCCTTATGTTTTTGTTTTGTTCTTTTTTTGGTAACATAGAAAAAAAAAAGGAAGTTTAAACTCAAGAAGTTCAACCTTCAAAGTGAGTTTGAGGTGGCAAAAGAAGGAGTATAATATTTCTATTTTTAGCTCTGATAGTCTAACTTTAGCACAAGCCTAGACTTGCAATATTATACTTAGCATTCCAGTTTCAGACATAGGGGATTTGTCCTTTTCTTCACAAGAACCACCTTTACTGGTTTTGTTTTAAAAATACATTATATATTGAATACACTAAAAATTAGTCTATTTACATTGATGTGATACCTATATCCAGTGTCCCCAAACTGTTAGAATAGTTTGATTTTGCTACACGTGGTAGCAATGTAAAGATGAAGGACTTTTTCCTCTTCCTTGTTACCACTGGGTGCCCAGGCTGTAAGATCAGACTGCCAGACTCTTTCAGTCAATGTGAATTTGGGAGGGGCACTTAACCTCAGGTTCCCTATCTATAAAAGGGGGATAGAGGTAATACTACTTTTTACTTCATAATGTTATTCTGAAAATTAAATGAAATAATGCATGTAAGCTATTTAATATTTAATACTTAGCAGTATCTACTGCGTAATAAATGTGCAAATGGTAGTAAGCAGACCCGGTGCAGTGGCTCATGCCTGTAATTCCAACACTTTGGGAGGCCAAGACGGGTGGATCACTTGAGGTCAGGAGTTCAAGACCAGCCTGGCCAACATGGTGAAACCCTGTCTCCACTAAAAATACAAAAAGTTAGCCGGGCGTGGTGGCACACGCCTGTAATCCCAGCTAATCCGGATGCTGAGGCAGGAGAATCACCTGAACATGGGTAGAAAAAAATGTAGTACAGCAATTGTTAATTATTACTATTATTTATAGCAACAATAACAGGGGGTTGAGATTATGAAGAAATGGATGAAAGCAAGTTGTAATGTGGCTGAGAACTGAATACTGCATTAGCATCCTGAAAGTAAATGAAGGCAGGCAGGAAGGAGATATAATATTGTTTCTCCATTTCGTTAACATCAGGCAACTACATTGGATATTTAATCATGGTTTTCAGCATTTATTGCTAGAAAACCCTTCAGAGAGGCTTGTTGTAGATAAGACTGTTAAGTTTCATGAGTATTTTTCAGAGAAGAAGATGTGATTCAAATATTGCTACAGAGAGATGACATTTTAGGCCACATGTCTAATCAGTGACACCATCTGACACTTGTCGCTTTTATAAATCATGCCTTTAATTTGAATACTAGTGTCTGCCGGGAAATTTCTCTTCCCTTGAGGATTATTTGGCTGATGTTTTCCTAGTGAGAGTAGCAAGAACTTTTAGATATTTTAATATGTAATATTAAGAAATTAATATTTCAACTTTGTAGAATAAAGGAAACTGAAAATAACTAGTTATAAAATAACGATTGAGAGATGTAAAAGACCATCTTGAGCTTTATTTGTATACTTTAAAACTTTTCAGAAATATAAAAGATTCTCCCCTTTTCTTCAAATGCTTATTCATAACATTTTTATGTAATCTTAATAGGTAAATTCTCTGAGGAGCATAAATGAACCTCATAAATTCATAGCCGAAAATTTCTCTAAGTGTAGCTTATTTTCAAATATTCTTATTGTAATAATGCTTGGTGGTCACGAAGATCTGTCTGAGCAAACCAGAAATCTGTAATGGAGGAAAAAAATGACTAACAACAGGCCTGCTCCAGCCCCCAGATTGTGGCAGGAGTAGTTAACTTACTTAAGCTCTTTGTTTTCATTTTCTTCATCTTAAAACAGAAGTAATAACCTTTTTTTGGGGGGGGGGGGTATGGACTAATAACTTTCTTATAGAGCTGATGTAAGGTTTAAAGGAGATCACATACGTAAAGTGCACCAAGCACATACTAAAACATCACATTTTGGCTATGAATATCGTTACTGTGGCCGTGGCCAGAAAGAGGTAAGAAGAGGAGCTTTCACAGATGTCTCAAAGATGCAGATAGTCTCAAAGATGCAACAGCCCGTGAAGAGAGAGGATCTGTCAAAATGTGGAGATCTTCTACATTGCACTTGAGCTATTTCGAAAAGGTGGGAAGAGTATGGTCAAAAGCTCCTTGTCTTGGTAGGTGCCACAGAGCCAGAGCCTGTGAAAGAGAGGATGAGATAGGGGGTGTGTTTGAGGTTGGGGTGGGTAGGACTGAGGCAGCAGGGAAGTAAGTGGCTCTGAAGAGTAGGGGAGGATTGAGAAATAAGAAAACCAGGAGGTTTGCTGCCACATGTATGTAATATGACTCGTGTCTTCTATTTTCCCTGCTAAGGAACTGATTTAAAATCTGCTCGGAAATTGATGATTACATTCCGCCATGTTACATACCCTGACACACAACCATGTTTAAATCATATCGGAAACTTAAACATTGGACAGCTTTCTATCGGGGCAGAGTCTGAATTAAAGAGCTGATGTCCGGTCTCCTAGTGGAGGTAGAAGGCTGGGCTAATACCTGTCACTAGCACTTACAGAGGTGTGAATTTGGTAAATCATTTCATTTCTGAAGTGGTTTCAGCATTTGTGAAAAGAGGCAACTATTTGCCTAACACAATGTTGAGTTCAAGGTTATTCATAGCTCCTGCCAAATAGATGCATTTGCTATTTTGTGTTAATGGAAAAGGATTTTAAAATTATGATATAAACACGGTGCTACCAAATGTGCTTAAATATGCATTCAAACTGTATTCTTTTAATGAACTTTAATATTCTCAACTAGTATCAATGCTTTGTTATTATTAAGTATTGACTTCAATATTTCCCACCCCTCACCGCAACTCCTAGCACATACGCACTCGAAATGCTCTAAAATGGTATTTATTGAGCGCATGTGACTAACACCACAGCCACCTAAGCCCTGACTTGCCGGACACGAACGGACAATTAATTGGAATGATTGTAACAGCGTTTCTGTAAACAGTGCTTCCTGGCGGCTTGCCCCGCGTCTAGCGCTGCACAGTCAGGAGTTAACCACTCCTACGACACCGGCCGCCACACGGTGAGAAGCCCGGGAAAGACGCGCCACGCTCCCATGTGATAGTTTCACTTGTCTTTTTGGTACCCTAGTTCACGTCCCCGCGAGAGGAAACGTATTCCACCTCACATTAGACAGAAGAGCCTCGATTCACCGTGGAGCCTGACAGAAGGGCACTCCAGCGACTGAGCTGCTCGGACTTGGCACAGACAGGGTCCAGCCTACTCGCTGCCGGCGCGGCGTCTCAGCAACACCCCCTCCCCCGGAAGTTTGTGCGTCTCAGATGGAAGGTCTGGGAGTCACCTTGACCCTTCCCGGAGCGGTGGGGAAAGTTAGCCTGAGCCCGAGGGAGCGTGAGTGAAACCAAAGAGCACTTTCGCGAGTCAGCTACGCCGTCACGTTTTTCTGGTTTCAGGGTAGCTGAAGACCTAGAGAGTTTAAGGGCGACCAGAGCAGGTGGCAGGACTCCGCCCACCACCACGCTTCCCCTCCTTCAGCTCGCACGCTTCACTCCCTTCTTGGGGTCCCGCCTCTCGGGCGCGCGCGAAGAGTTGTCGCGCGGTGCATCCTGGGAATTGTAGTCCCAACGCAGGGAGTCGCCTCAGGAGAAACGACTCTGGCCTACACACCCCACAGTGCCTTGCGGCGCTGGCCGCTCCCGGATGTGTGCCTGGCGCCGGAAGAGAAGACGGCCCCCCTCTCTCGGCCCGGCCATCTTGTGGGAAGAGCTGAAGCAGGCGCTCTTGGCTCGGCGCGGCCCGCTGCAATCCGTGGAGGAACGCGCCGCCGAGCCACCATCATGCCTGGGCACTTACAGGAAGGCTTCGGCTGCGTGGTCACCAACCGATTCGACCAGTTATTTGACGACGAATCGGACCCCTTCGAGGTGCTGAAGGCCGCGGAGAACAAGAAAAAAGAAGCCGGCGGGGGCGGCGTTGGGGGCCCCGGGGCCAAGAGCGCAGCTCAGGCCGCGGCCCAGACCAACTCCAACGCGGCAGGCAAACAGCTGCGCAAGGAGTCCCAGAAAGACCGCAAGAACCCGCTGCCCCCCAGCGTTGGCGTGGTTGACAAGAAAGAGGAGACGCAGCCGCCCGTGGCGCTTAAGAAAGAAGGTAAAGCAGGGGCAGAATGTGGGGGAGACTGGGATGGAGGGAAGGAGCGAGAGGGCTGCCGGCTGCCACTTGTTTCTGGAGCTCCGAGGGTCCGCGGGAGACTTTGCCGCCTATTTCCTCACGTTTCTTCACGCGACAAAAGCCAGGTCCTGCGAAGGTGCCAGGAGCGTGGTAGCCCCAAGTTCAAGCCACTGCCGGCGAGGCTCTCGGAGCCACCCCCTTCCCGCCTTAGGTTGTGAGCAGAGGAGCGTGGTCGGAGATGAGCTGCTCCTCGAGCGCGCTCGGGGTCCTGGGAGGCTGTTGCCTTCCCGCCGGATTCCTTGGCGGGCGAGCGCATGGACTGTGGTGCGGGGAAGCCGGCCGCTCACTGACGCTTGCCGTGGTTACGGAGGGGCTCGGGGTCCATCGCTGCTTACTGCGCAGAGCTGCTCCTTTGAGGTGCTGTTGTTTCAGGCTCCTGTCCTGCCATCTTGTCCCACGACGGCGCGGAGTATCCCCGCCGAAAAGCAAGGGGTCGTTCCAGGCCATCGGACGTGTGGAGTCAGCCGCAGGTTGGGGTGCCGCGTGTGCTTTATTGTTTCTCCTCCACCTCTCAACTGTTAGGACTTTCTCAGAACTTGCTGGGGTGAGTTGAGCTGTTGGGAAATGGAGGAGTTTGGCCACACTCGACTAAGCAGAAGCGGGAATTATGAATGAAGACTGGTGATCGCAGGACGTCCCGAGGAAAGTCCTCGAATCACGATCCTCTCTCTCGACTCCCCAAATTGAGTCTTTCACATGGTGGAGTCTGGGCCTCGTGGGTAAAGTGAGTGCAGAGACTGTCACAGCGTTAGTCGCAGCAGAGCTCTTTAGAGTCTGCAGCTTTTTTTTTCCCCCTCCACATGTGCGTGAAGCATGGTCAGAGTTTCACTGGCGGTTAATAGTTGCTTCCAGGGCACTGTGAGTTTCCCAGGATTGTCTTGATTTTTGCATTCTCATTACCAGTTTGTTACGGATGAAAAAGAGCAAGTAGTTCGAAGATAAGAACGTGCATGATCAATAGCAAGCAGGTGTCGGACCTAAGGTCTGAATCTTTAAAGCTGTATTTATATGTTGAAAGTTGAAATTACCCCTTCCTGCCACGTGCTTCTCTGAAAGGAGTTCTCATTAGCTTTTGTTGACTTCTGTGACATTCAACTAATTTTGAAAATCAAAACAATTTCCTCGTGGTGGGATTTGTTTTTTAGGAGGTTTATTGTTTTTTTGTGTGTTTTTTTTTTTTTTTTTGAGGACTTTTATGAGGCTTAGAATGAAGAACCTCGGTCCTAGGTGGTGAATGAAAGAAAATAATTCTTGTGGTAAAATTATAGGTTGAGGAGAAACACAGTTGGAGTATTAGAAAGCATGTACATCACTTAGGCCAAGTATCTCTTCAGCCAATTAAGCTTTATGGCAATCTAACACACCTAAATAAATCATTTAATTCGTGTGTTAAGTAACGCTGAGTTGTGTAATTATTTAAACTATGCTTAAGCTTAAGAAAGTAAACAAAAAAGTTGAGTCTGACGAATAATGTGTACCAGGTAGATGTATTCACTCATTTTGAATGTTCAAAACATGAAGCATGTTTAAATGCCTGAGTTATTTTGATCATGAATCCCATCTAAGAAATAAGCTCTTACCTGAAAAGTATTTTAAGTGACAAATGTGGGGAATGATTTCATGAAGTTAGAACTAAGACTTAAGTTCACCATTCAATAAGTCTTTCCATGGGAAAACTATTACATATTAGCAATCAACATTTTCCTTAGGTCAGTATTTCAGAGCACTCTTATTAAGTTGTATAAAATACAAGCATGTAAATACAGGAAAAGTGTTGAATGGACAATACCCGTTTTGAGATTCTACTGTCTTTACTGGGAATATATCTGTAAACAAAATCCCTGCAGATAGTAGGAAGGTTAACCTGATTGTGTTCTGTGGTTTTGACAACACATTGTGACATAATGCTTGACATACTTTAGACAGATATTTAATGTTTATGTTTTATGAATTAATTTTGTAGCTTCTCTTGCCCATTTGAAGAACTTGAGAATTGATAGCAGAATGTCATTGAGAGTGTAGACCAGGGATTTTCTAAAACAGAATGGATGCCTGAAACTAGTGCAGTTAATGAGCTTGCAGGTTATACATAAGTATATCAAAAGAAGCTTGCATTTTTAAATGTCAGTCTTTTTCATTAGGTGAGTTTAATCTAAGTTTCTAAGATTCTGTAAGCTTAATATTGATATTGGGTGGGGACGCCAACTATTGTTCACTTGGGTGTGTGTGGCTTGGATATTATTGCAAGGACTGGCTCCTTAACTCCACCCCAGTACACTTTATTACTGATGACATTTATTTAAATACCTTGGTGTAAGGTCTAACATTTGTAGTCTGTCTTGTATTTGCGGGGAATGAACTTCAAAATTCTATTGAAGAGACTGATAGTTACTGTTTGGCTCCAGTTACAGGCAATTGAACAATTGGGTGTGTCCTGATGGTGTTCTACTTTCTTAGAACCAAAGTGAAGCAGCTTAAAATCTTGTAAAACCAATTCCTCAGCCGCTTTATGACTTTGTCAGAAATTGGGAATTAGAGCATACCAACAATCTTAAAGTCATTAATTTAATCATCCATCTATTGATCCTTAAGGGCACCAATAATTTAAATTGGTTGCCTTTGTGGGGTTTCAAACATTACAGGAAAAGCAGTAAAGGGGGAAATTAGTAAATGCTTCAGCTATCACTTAGTGTCACAAGTTTCTTATTTCTTACATACTGCTTAAAAGGGGTCTTATGTGTGTGGATTTCGTTTTTAAAGATTATTTGACAATAAAGATAGTTGTTAGGGCAAATTTTTTAGAGGACTGTCTCCATGCATAATAAGTAACTTTCCTAACTTGGAAGTACTTAGAGATGTGGGAGTGTGTACAAACATATATACACTTACATGCTATAAATTTTTAAACTGTTTAATAGGGGAAGATGGCCCTTTTTGTGTGCCTGCAGTTAAGGAGACTAAAAGATGACACTTTCTGGTTAAATGGCTGTTTTAAACTGAGGTGATGTTCTCTAATAATCCTAAATGCCATATTTTCCTTTCAGATTTGTGATTCCATAGAATTATGAGTCTTAATTACTTTTTTGTTTTTTCAGATTAGATAGGATAACAAAGTGTGGCCCTCACTTTTGTGAGGGGCCATATCTAGTGAGTGTGTTGATTTGCTTGGTTATTATGAATGGCTGCTGGTATTTTCTTTGGTATTTTAAAAGCCAAAATGTATCACTTGCCTAACATTTTTTAAATTTAAAACTTTTTATTAAGAGACTGGTATCTTGAAAAGTGACGGGAATAATGGTTGCCCAAATGATTTCCAAGTCAGTTATAGAAAATGCTTATGAGGGGGAGAATAACTTGGCAAACTAAATAGAAGTTTAAAACAAGTTTATTGTCTGTATTTTATTTATTTATGTATTTGGTCCGTGGTATGGATTGGAAGGTTTATTGTCTTTAAATGGCAGTTTCCCTAAGGTACTTTGTTACACATTAGAGTTGCCCAGTGTTCACTTTTTTCCAACAGGAAATGGTAGTGGATTGGAAGAGAAGCAGCTTTTGACAGTCCAGGCCTAAACTTTTTGTATTGCAAAAATAGTTTGCTTATGCAGGTTATCTATCCTTTTAGGAATAAGACGAGTTGGAAGAAGACCTGATCAACAACTTCAGGGTGAAGGGAAAATAATTGATAGAAGACCAGAAAGGCGACCACCTCGTGAACGAAGATTCGAAAAGCCAATTGAAGAAAAGGGTGAAGGAGGCGAATTTTCAGTTGATCGGTAAGTTGTTTTTTTTTTGTTTTTGAGCCAGGGTCTTGGTCTAACTCCTAGGCTTGGAGTGCAGTGATGCAAGCGTAGCTCACTACAGTCTCTGCTTCCTGGGCTCAAGCAATCCTCTCATCTCAACCTCCTCCTGAGTAGCTCGGACTACAAGACCACACCACCACACTCTGCTAATTTTTTTGTAGAGCTGAGGTCTCACTATCTATATTGCATGGGTGGGTCTTGAGCTCCTCTGCTCAAGCTATCCTCCTGCAATATTGGGATTACAGGCGTGAACCAAAAAAGTCTTCGTATTTTGTTACTTTATAGAGTCACCGCTTAATGTTAAGCTATAAATTGGGAATAATTGCCAGGTAGCAGTCTGGCTAATTGTTTCTATTAGTTTTTGACAGAAACATCTGTATGTGTGCATTGTTATGTTTTAGACCTTTGGGTGATGGTTCAAACTTAGGTCTCTTGTAATGAAAGCACTTTATTGAATTGATAACCACTTTTTTTTTCTTGCTGTCTCCCGATACAGAGTTAGAAGGAAAATACTGTTGGTTTATTAAATGTGTTTAATTTTTAAGTGTATTGGTAAATAGTGATGGACTGGATTATATGTGTAATGAATAACAGTGGAAAAGTATATGCATTGGTAGTAATGTTTTAGAGTGCTAAAATAGTTTTCTTGTTCTGGGAGGCTTTCTTGTTCTGGCTTCCTTTATGTTTAGAAATAGACTATTTTGAATTTTCTGAAGCATGTGTATTTATTGGTTTTTGAGCTGGTAAACATGTTCTGTATTTTTGGGTTTTTGGATGGATTTTCCTCATTCTGGAAACCATGGAAGTATAATTTGTTTATATTATAGACCGATTATTGACCGACCTATTCGAGGTCGTGGTGGTCTTGGAAGAGGTCGAGGGGGCCGTGGACGTGGAATGGGCCGAGGAGATGGATTTGATTCTCGTGGCAAACGTGAATTTGATAGGCATAGTGGAAGTGATAGATCGTAAGTCTTACTGGTTTTTAGTTTATTTTAATATTTTAATCTAATAAACAAACTTTGAATTTCTAGAACTAAAGAGTATTATGTTAACTCAGTTTTGTTAGTTCTTTTTCACATTACAGTGGCCTGAAGCACGAGGACAAACGTGGAGGTAGCGGATCTCACAACTGGGGAACTGTCAAAGACGAATTAACGTTGGTATTCTGATTTTTAAAAAAATTCTGTACCTAACTAGGGGTTAATCCATACTTCTGTCAAATTTTACTTGTCTCTGAGATAATGAATGCTCTTCTCTGAGAGCTACTGTAAGATAATGTCCTATGGGATGAATTTGGGTTGTAGTGTATTGAATGACTGGTTTTTCTATACTTCAATATATTTGTTACTCATTTTTCCCCCATATATATTTGTAGCTTTTCCTGAAACCCCACAATAAGGTTATTTGGGTATTCTGATTATCTTAGTGTCCTTAATAGTTCCTATTCTAGTTTTTGACTTTGTTGTCATTACAAAATTTGTTAAACGAGTAAAGCTTGGTTTTATAATTAGCTGCCTTGTTCTGTTACTTTTTAAGTATGAAGTATATGAACTAAATAGTTTATATTATTTCCTTTTCAAGGTCTTCTGGGGAGTATATTTAGTAGGAAAGGAGTTAGAGAATGTGAGGGCTTACGGTATTTTTGTATGAAGAACTCTTCAGCTACATGTAAATGGACCTAGATGCCTTTCTTTTTCTTTCTTTCCTTAGAGAGTCCCCCAAATACATTCAGAAACAAATATCTTATAATTACAGTGACTTGGATCAATCAAATGTGACTGAGGAAACACCTGAAGGTGAAGAACATCATCCAGTGGCAGACACTGAAAATAAGTAAGTGGTTTTGCGTGTAATAGTAATGACCCAGAATTGAAAGCACTGGATTTTGACCAATGAGATAACCCATAGATTTAATGCTGTTGCTTGATGGCTTTTTGTTTTTGACTAGGGAGACGTATTGTACCCTCATCCCTCAAAGAGCATTTAAAAGAATGCTTTTTTTTTTTTTTCTCTTTTTGGTAAGAGACAGGGTCTCACTATATTGCCTAGGCAGGTCTGGAATTCCTGGGCTCAAGCGTTCCTCCTGCCTTGGCCTTCCAAAGTGCTGGGATTACAGGCATGAGCCGCTGCACCCAGCCCTTAAAAGAGTGCTTTATGTGTATATATTTGACTCTAATGCTTTGAAAAATAGAATATTTTAATGTGGTTATTTCTGTTTGATTAGTCATTTTACCATTGTCATACAACCGTACAAATTTTACTTTGAGATAGTTAAAAGTAGAAAATGTGGCCATTTTAAGATTAGTTCTGTCTTGAAGTTACTTCCAACGTAGAATTTGGAACATAGCATTACTGGCCTGTTTTTAAATGTGTGAAGAGAGCAAAGATCAGAGTATGTTATTCACGAGCATTTTTTTCTTTTTTGAGACCAGGTCTCATACTGTTGCCCAGGCTGGTATGCAGTGGAGTGATCTTGGCTCACTGTACCCTCCGCTTCCTGGGCTCAAACAATCCTTCCACCTCAGCCACCTGAGTAGCTGGGACTACAGGTGCCTGCCACCAGGCCTGGCTAATTTTTGTATTTTTAGTAGAGGAGAGTTTCACCATTTTGCCCAGGCTGGTCTTCAACTCGTGAGTTCAGGCAAGCCACCCACCTTGGCCTGCCAAAGTGCTGGGATTACAGGCGTGAGCCACCTTGTCCAGCCCTTCACTAACTTTTTTTTTTAAATGCCTGGCTAATATTCTATATTTTTTAGTAGAGAGGGGTTTCAGTGTCTTGGCCAACTGGACAGGCTGGTCTTGAACTCTTGACCTCAGGTGATCTGCCCTCCGCGGCCTCCCAGAATGCTGGGATTACAGGAGTGAGCCACCACGTCTGGCCCTTCACTAGCTTTTAAAATTATGTGTTTTTGTTTTGTTTTTTTTTTCTTTTTCAAGATAGTCTCGCTCTGTCACCCAGGCTGAAGTGCAGTGGCGTTATCTCGGCTCACTGCAACCTCTGCCTCCTGGGTTCAAGCGATTCTTCTACCTCAGTCTTCCGAGTAACTGGGATTACAGGCATGCATCACCACACCTGGCTAACTTTTTATATTTCTAGTAGAGACGGTTTCACCATAATGGCCAGGCTGGTCTCGAATTCCTGATCAGAGTGCTGGGATTATGGGCGTGCGCCACGGCGCCTGGCCTAAAATTATGTTTATTTTGTCAGTTATTTGTTATTGTGGTTTAAAGTCTTGGATTACAGGTTGTTTAGGACAGTGATTCCTAACCAGAAGCGTATTCAAGTTAGTTTGGGGGTGGGAGGGGCAGATGCTTTCTAAACTTGCTGTTTTTTTTTTTTTTTTTTTGAGACGGAGTTTCACTTGTTGCCCAGGCTGGAGTGCAATGGCGTGATCTCGGCTCACTGCATCCTCTGCCTCCTGGGTTCAAGTGATTCTCCTGCCTCAGCTCCTGAGTAGCTGGGATTACAGGCATGTGCCACTATGCCCGGCTAATTTTGTATTTTTAGTAGAGATGGGATTTCTCCATGTTGGTCAGGCTGATCTCCAACTCCTGACCTCAGGTGATCCGCACACCTCAGCATCCCAAAGTGCTGGGATTACAGGCGTGAGTCACTGCGCCTGGCCTTGAATTTTTTCTTTTCTTCAGGAAGAATTGCTCTTATGGTGAAACACTGTTAATGTTGGGAGTATCATATTCCATGGATTTGTTGGGATAAGGAAAAATGATATACTATTGGAGGGAGTAGATAAAAGTACCTAGTATTGGGTGATGTTTTGAACTTGGTAGTAAAAATTTATGCAAAACTATAATGGAATCATACTTTTGCCTGATAAACAATGAAATTGTGATTGGTGCCTTAACAAATGAACCCTATGCAACAGTAAGTTTCTCACAGTGGTCAACATTTTTGTTTGTTTCTTTGAGACACAGTCTCCTGTCTCCCATGCTAGAGTGCAGTGGTGCGATTTTGGCTATTCTGAGGTTCAGGCGATTCCCCTGCCTCAGTCTCCGATTACCTGGGACAATAGGTATGCTCCAGCATGCCCGGCTAATTTTTGTATTTTCAGTAGAGACACGGTTACACCATGTTGGCCAGGCTGGTCTTGAACTCCTGGCCTCAAGTGATCCTCCCGCCTTGGCCTCCCAAAATGCTGGGATTACAGGTGTGAGCCACGGCGTCCAACCACAACTGTTTAATAGAGCCCATGTTGAATCACTCAGAGTGATCTGCAAATACTATAACTTTACCAAAAGGTACTAATGTGCTGATAGCGTATCGGTAGCAGATCCTTAGCTGAGTACCCAGGAATGAAATTGAAGGTGTTTGGTTTAAAGAAAATAATTATCCATCACATTAGAACTGTCTCTAATCTTACTCCAGAGTAGGGAAGAATCTGGGCATAGCATATGGAAGTATAAATTTAAGAAACACAACATTGGCTGACTGATTAACTAGCTTATATATAGCTTCCAGAGCTTCTGTTTGGTTTTTATTTAATCTTTGCAGTAATTCCTGAAAGGTGGGTGTCATGCCTCCATGATATGATAAAAGGTATGCTAAGTTATATTCCTGGCTGTGTTATAACATGGGTAACCAGGACTTTTTTTATATTCTTGGATTTCTCATCTGTAAAATGACTGGGTGGACTCAGTACCCAATTCAGTGTAAACTTGCTCTAGAGTTGTTTTTTGGTTTTTGCAGCATAGATATAACTGGAGGAAGTTTTAAGATAGGATTTGTCAAATGGTAAAGGGCAGCATCCAGGGAGATATTTGAGCTCTAAAGCTAACTGAATCACCTGCTATCTTTGGAAAGAAGGGCTCCCCAAATAGCAAATGACTTGTTTGATGACAATTGCAAATTGAGATTATACTAAAATAATGGATCCTTAGGCCAGCGCTTTGTTTCTGTAAAAAGAGGAAAGGATCGTATTCAATAGTTATAGACTGGAGAATTATATTTAGAAATAAATGGTTTAGTGTTAAATAATGAAACCAGTGTGTGTTTGTGGATAGTTCTATTAGCAGTGAATCCTTGGCCTTCTTTCCATATACAGGTTGGTTTGAAAATTGGAGTATAAGGATTTTAGGATTTGTAGAAACATGGCTATTGTTTTTATTTGCTGTAAGTGCTAGTTGCCGAAATAAAGCATAGAGGAACAGTTCTTTTATGTTCCAAAATTTGAACCCTGGTTGCTAACAGACATCCTTCTGTCAAGAGGATTACCTTCTTGTGTGTTATTAAGAATTAACGTATTTTGGGAATTATGGAAATTAAAAATGTGGTTTAAAAGAAGATAGGATGAGGATTTTACCTAAGAAGGTAGTTTTTAAACAAGGTACTGTTTGGTTTTTTATTTTTTGAGACGGAGTCTCGCTCGTAGCCCAGGATGGAGTGCAGTGGTGTGATCTTGGCTCGCGAGCTCCGCCTCCCGGGTTCACACCATTCTCCTGCCTCAGCCTCTGGAGTAGCTGGGACTATAGGTGCCCGCCACCACGCCTGGCTAATTTTTTGTATTTTTGGTAGAGACGGGGTTTCACTGTGTTAGCCAGGATGGTCTCGATCTCCTGATCTCGTGATCTGCCCGCCTCGGCCTCCCAAAGTGCTGGGATTACAGGCATGAGCCACCGTGCCCAGCCGGTACTGTTTTTAAGAAATGTATATTTTAGTATTGGTAAAGCCTGTTCTAGGTTGTATTACTGATAAATGATCATTTAAGAGTTCATGAGGATGAATTCTATATCCCTTACTTGTATATAGTCAGCAAACACTGAATTCCTGGTCTCTACCAAGTTGCTTAGTTACACAGGAAAGTAGGATACCCTCATCCTTGGATAATCTTTCTCTAAAAGATTACAAGGTTCACTTTCTTAATTAAAATCATAAATTTGAAATACTTTGATGTAAATTATATCAGCTCTCTACCAGGTATAAAACTTGAAAACCTTTTCACAGGGAGAATGAAGTTGAAGAGGTAAAAGAGGAGGGTCCAAAAGAGATGACTTTGGATGAGTGGAAGGCTATTCAAAATAAGGACCGGGCAAAAGTAGAATTTAATATCCGAAAACCAAATGAAGGTGCTGATGGGCAGTGGAAGAAGGGATTTGTTCTTCATAAATCAAAGAGTGAAGAGGTAAAATTAAGTTTTGTCGTGTTTGAAAATGTTCAGATGTGACTTGAATTGTATTTATAATTTTTGTTTTAAAATTTCACATGGGTGATTTGTCTATAAAAAAAGCTTTACATAGGATCATTTGGGGCAGATAATTTGCTTTATAAGGAAAATAAACTGTATTACATATTCTAAGAAAGTCCTTCGATCAGTTCATAATTATGTTTTATGTGGTAGAGATGCTTTTTCCTGAAAAGCTGTTAGTGGTGTATTGTGTAATTATTAGTGTTCAGAAATATGATAGTTCTTTTCAAAGTTGTGATTGTATTTTTGAAATCTTGCCAAACTGGAAATCATTAAAGGACTTTGGTATTATGGTGTTAGGTTGAAATCTTGACATTTTCATATAACCTAAAATGTAAGTGACTTCATTTGGAATTCAACTTTTGAAACTGTCTGCCTATATCATATGTAATGGCCAGGACACTCAGTAAATGGTAATATGCATCTTGTCTAACGAATGATGGCTTTAAAAACCAAAGAATATGTGGGTTTTACTTAAGAAACATGGAAACTAGTGAAAATACAGTTGACTTGTTGAACAATGTGAGGTTGCTAGGGGCACTGACCCTGCAGATCAGTGCACATGTAACCTTTGACTCTGCCGAAACTTAACTACTAATAACCTGTTGACTGAAAGTCTTATTGATAACATAACCAGTTAACGCATTTTGTATGTTGCATATTATATACTGTATTTTTATAGTAAAGTAAGTTAAAATGTTGAGAAAATATATTTACTGTTCATTAAGTGGAACTGGATCGTCACAAAGGTCTTTATTTTGGATAGGAAGAAGAGGGGTTGGGCTTGTTTCAAGGCTGACAGAGGCAGAATGTTCAAACCCAAGTTGTTCAAGGGTCAGCTGTATTGGAAAAAGTCACATTGATGGCTTTTGAATTGGTAGCTTCCGTTTAAGCTTTGGGGTGTGTTCTTAGAGGAATATTTCAGTGCTGCTCCCTGTTAGGGCTTGTATGAGTTTTTAAAGCCAAACTATATTATTTCTTCTCCTAAATTTTTTTTCTCTATCAGCTTCCTTTAACCTTTTGACATTTGTGTTTGATTTATTCATATCATAAATTGGGCTGTGCCAGAAATCCAGACTGCAAGTTTTATCATCCTAAGGTAAAGTTAAATTAAAATATTGTGAGGGCAAACCCATTTAATAAGGTATTAGTTATTTTTATTTTTTTTGAGACACAGTCTGACTCTTTCACCCAGGCTGGAATGCAGTGGTACCGTCTCTGCTCACCACAACCTCCCGCCTCTCGAATTCAAACAATTCTTGTGTCTCAACCTCCCCAGTAACTGGGATTATGGACATTCGCCACCACGCCCGGGTAATGTTTGTATTTTTAGTAGAGATGAGGTTTCACCATGCTGGCCAGGCTGGTTTCAAACTCCTGGCCTCAAGTGATCCACCTGTCTCAGCCTCCCAAAGTGCTGGGATTATAGGCGTGTGCCACCATGCCCAGCCGATACGCTTAATTTTTTAAACTGCAAAATGGCTATAAGACAAACTTGGAAACATTGTAAAATAAAATGGAGGTTAAAAAGATTTAAAGTTTTTTTTAGGTTTAGAGATGATTTTTAACATTTACTCCATATGAATAGTAAATGAGGAAATTATCTTTTTTTAAGTCCTGTAGAAAAAAAACTGCATTAGAACACTTGGTTTTGGCCAGGCTCAGTGACTCACACCTGTAATCCCAGCACTTTGGGAGACTGAGGTGGGCGGATCACCTGAGGTCGGGATTTCAAGACCAGTCTGACCAACGTGGAGAAACCCCATCTCTACTAAAGATACAAAATTAGCCAGGTGTGGTGGCGCATGCCTGTAATCCCAGCTACTCAGGAGGCTGAGGCAAGAGAATCACTTGAACACAGGAGGCGGAGGTTGCAGTGAGCTGAGGTTACACCACTGCACTCCAGCCTGGGCAACAGAGCAAGACTCTCAAAAAAATTTTTAAAAAAAGCTCTTTAACTTGTACATATCTTCATTCTCATGACAAATGTGAGGTAGTTAAGAGGAAGGAAGAAACTTTACAAATGGAGAACTGTGTTACTATGTTATTGACAGAGCTCAGAGTTTCTGTTTTCTGCTGCTCATTCTCTGAGCTCTCTAGAAAGAAGGAGGCTGGGCACAGTGGCTTACACCTGTAATCCCAGCACTTTGGGAGGCTGAGGCGAGCAGATATTTGAGTTGAAAGTTTGAGACCAGTCTGGGCAGCATGGCAAAACCCTGTTTCTACAAAAACTAAAAATTATCTGGATGTGGTTGCATGCACCTGTGGTCTCAGCTACCTAGGAGGCTGAGGCAGGAGAGGATCGCTTGAGCCCAGGAAGCAGAGGTTGGGGTGAGCCAAGATTGCATCACTGCATTCCAGTCTAGTTGACAGAGCAAGACTGTCTCAAAAGAAAATAAAAGGTTCCCCTCAACCCCCTGCCCCAAATTTATCCCAGTACAGTTTCTTGGTATCTGCAGGGGATTCGTTCCAGGACCAACTGAAATTTTCAGATGCTCAAGTCCATTATATAAAATGGCATGGTATCTGCATATAGCCTAAACACATTTTCCCAAATACTTTATTTTTTATTGTTTCTATTTTTTAAATTAAAAAATAGAACAATTTACAGTTTTGCTTGTCATCCTTGTGGGGATCATGCTAATAATCTTTGCATCATTCCACTTTTAGTATGTGTGCTGCCAAAGTGAGCACTCCCCCATACACTTTATTTTGAGACAAGGTCTTGGTCTGTCATGTAGGCTGGAATGCAGTAGCATGGTCACAGCTTACTGCAGCCTCAACCTCCATGTGCTCAAGCGATCCTTCTAGCTCAGCCTCCTGAGTAGCTGGAACTACATGCCTGTGCCAGCTCCTGGACTCAGGCAGCCCTCCTGCCTATGCCTTCCAGAGTGTGGGATTACAAGTTTCAGCCACTGCCCTTGGCCTTACTTTTTATTGTTATATGGTTGGTTGGTTTTATTTTTTTCTGAATATTTTTGATAGGTGGTTTGCAATTAATTGAAAGCATTGGTTTGAAAGAGCAAACATTTAAAAATCACACAATTAGTATATATAATTCATCTTAATTTGCTGGTGTTTTTGTGAATTTGTTTTTATGTTTCTAGGCTCCTTTAAAATTCGTATTAGAGCCTTCTATTGCCTTACATTGTGTTAGTGTGGGTACAAAGGATTGACCTTTAATGCTAGTATGAGTTGATGTAAGGGATGAAAACACAAAAATTTATTTGTACTTTAAAGGCTAGTTATTAACAGTTGTAATATTTTAAGTTGAATCTAATGGAATTGTAATAGTACAAGTTCTAATGAAAGAAGAAAATGTTCTGTATTCCTTTAGAAAAGAGGATTTCTTACACGTATTTAGAAAAAGAAAGCTGTACTTTAAAGTCCCATAGGCACAGTTTTCAACTGGAAGATTAAAACCCATCCCAAGCATGGAAGAAGACATCAGGCATGGAGTAGTGTAGAACTGTCTGGCTTTTTGCTTTTTTCCTCCCAGACTGGGTCATGTATCTTAAACAGAAATAGAAAGGATCTGGATTTCACAAACATGACTTCATTTTTAAGAAGTTTCTAGCTGGGCATGGTGGATCATGCCGGTAGTCCCAGCACTTTGGAGGGCCAACACCAGCGGATCACTTGAGCCCAGGAGTTTGAGACCAGCCTGAGCAACACTGCGAAAACCTGTCTATAAAAAAATACAAAAAAATTAGCCAGACATCGTGGCATGTGCCTGTAGTCCCAGCTACTTGGGAGGCTGAGGTGGGAGGATCACTTGAGCCTGGGAGGTGGAGGTTGCAATGAACCCAGATTGCGCCACTGCACTCCAGCCTGGTGACAGAGTGAGACCCTGTCTCAAAAAAAAAAAAAAAAAAAAAAAAGATTCCTGTGACACACTTAAGCTGTGGATTTATTTGTGCATAGCTTTACAAGATTCCCCTTATGTAAAGTGTGTAGTGTTTCACTTGAATTTGTAGCTCTCCATATTTGTGTGGAAAAACATAATGGTTGTATATTAACAGAAGATGCTTCTGAAAAGTTTGTATGGAATAAGGTCATTACCCTAGTTATAGTTGAAAGAGTGTAGAACAGAGGTTTTCTTTTTAACTTGCATGTTCTTTTTAACTTCAATGATAGTAGTAACCTTATATGTCACCTCTCCAGAGGTCTTCATCAAGGATTCACATTGGAGTCCTGATCTGAAGGGCATATTTAAAATGTACTTGTCCAGATTTCGCTGCTAAAGATTATGATTCAGTAGGTCTGGGATGGGCCACAATCATTTGGGTTGATTGTGATAGCATATATGTCTTTAGTTGAGGACCGCTGATATTACCTGCAATTTTGAGATAGAGAAAAGTGAAGGAAATTATTCCTCCAAGATCACTATAGCTGAGCCCTAGCTTGTTACCTGTGGAGACATTGAGACATTTGTTCACAGAAAGTACAGTTTGGATTTTTGGTCTTTTTAGAAGAAAGCTCATTATTTAGAAATTTTGCGACGTTACTTTTCTACTAATAACCCAGTCATCTTCACTTATGTTTTTAGGCTCATGCTGAAGATTCGGTTATGGACCATCATTTCCGGAAGCCAGCAAATGATATAACGTCTCAGCTGGAGATCAATTTTGGAGACCTTGGCCGCCCAGGACGTGGTGGCAGGGGAGGACGAGGTGGACGTGGGCGTGGTGGGCGCCCAAACCGTGGCAGCAGGACCGACAAGGTAATTTAAGACTTTGTTTTCCTTTTATGTAATTTAAGGACCTCTTAGAAGTCACTGGCTGGGTCCTTCTGGGAACATAAGAAGTAGAAGTAGTAGCAGTGTCTTTAAGAAACCACGTGTTGGCCGGGCGCGGTGGCTCAAGCCTGTAATCCCAGCACTTTGGGAGGCCGAGACGGGCGGATCACGAGGTCAGGAGATTGAGACCATCCTAGCTAACACGGTGAAACCCCGTCTCTACTGAAAAATACAAAAAACTAGTCGGGCGAGGTGGCGAGCACCTGTAGTCCCAGCTACTCGGGAGGTTGAGGCAGGAGAATGGCGTAAACCCAGGAGGCGGAGCTTGCAGTGAGCTGAGATCTGGCCACTGCATTCCAGCCTGGGCGACAGCACGAGACTCCGTCTCAAAAAAAAAAAAAAAAAAAAAAAAGAAACCACGTGTTAGGTTATATTTTTGTTTAAAGCACTTAAATGTCTTTTTTTATAGTGCTGTAAGTAGTGTTAAGTTACCACCTTTTGAATTCTTACTAGGTGCTGGTCATGGTGCTGGGCTAGGCATTTTATGTACTTAATGTCATTTAATTCTTGTTAACTATGATTACATTCTCATTTTCCAGACAAGAAAATCTGGTGTAGTGAATCAGGTTAACTCTTGACCTTTGCTAAGGCTTACCTGAAAAGCAATCTGTTCACTTTGATAATTCCTAACTGCTTTTTAAGTCTCCGCTTAATAACCATTGTGTTCCTTGTATAATTCCTCTTGTGACACTCATGATTGTTGATGCTTTTTTCTTTTACTAGACTCTTCTGAGAGAGCTGGGATTCATTTTTGTCTTACTTTACTTTCTATAATCCCTCCGACGCCTTGAACATATATGGCACAAAACAAGTTCTTAGAGAAATATTTTGATGAATCCCAAGTAATTGATAGATATGAACTCAGATCTGATGCTTGGAAACAACCATAATGTCCTCCTAAATTCTCAGCATCTTACAAATTTGGGGACCCACCTGCTTGATTGAGTCTATTTTTGATTATTATAAGGGTAACTTATCACTGCCAGTGTAATGATACTTTGTTCCTCCAAGACCAATCTTTTTTTTTTTTTTTTTTTTTAAGGCGGCGGTTGTGTTTATGGGCTTTTCCCATACTTTTTTTTTTTTAGTTCTGTTATTTATACTTTAGGCTATAAAGAGCAATTTGGACTCCTTTTTTTTTTTTTTTTTTTTTTTTTTTTGAGATGGAGTCGCTCTGTCGCCCAGGCTGGATTGCAGTGGCAGAATCTCAGCTCACTGCAAGCTCCGCCTCCCGGGTTCACGCCATTCTCTTGCCTCAGCCTCCCGAGTAGCTGGAACTACAGGCGCCCGCCACCTCGCCCGGCTAGTTTTTTTTGTATTTTTTAGTAGAGACGGGGTTTCACCATGTTAGCCAGGATGGTCTCGATCTCCTGACCTCGTGATCCGCCCGTCTCGGCCTCCCAAAGTGCTGGGATTACAGGCTTGAGCCACCACGCCTGGCCCTGTTTTTGGACTTTTAACCTTGTCGATTATTGCTACTTAAATATTCGTTTCTTAGCATGCTTTCACATTGATGCCATTCTTATTTAGCAAGTGGAAAAAGTATAAGAATGCTGAACAACAATGCAAATTCACATACATAATTGCTTGTGAATCTATTCGTATGATTTACTGGAAAAAATAAAACAACTGGGCTGGGCACATTGGCTCATGCCTGTAATCCCAGTACTTTGGGAGGCCTGGGTGAACAGATCACCTGAGGTTGGGAATTTGAGACCAGCCTGGCCAACATTGTGAAACCCTGTCTCATTAGCCGGATATGGTGGCACAGCCCTGTAACCCAGCTACTTGGGAGGCTGAGGCACAAGAATCCCTTGAACCCAGGAAGTGGAGGTTGCAGTGAACTGAGATCATGCTACTGCACTCCAGCTTGGGCAACAGAATGTAAGACTGTCTCCAAGAAAAAAAAGAGAAAAAGAAAACAACCCATACTATTACTCTGGAATGAAAGTAGTTCTTGATAGAAATTTAGGACAGGGCTCATTGCAAATATATGTAGTTTTTTTCTGATCCATAATTTTGTCTTGATACATTTTACCTAGAGTTTTAACAGTAGGTTTTTTTGTGGGTTTTTTTTTGTTGTTGTTGTTTTTGTTTTTGTTTTTTTGTTTTGTTTTGTTTTGAGATGGGAGACTCACTCTGTTGCCCAGGCTGGAGTGCAGTGGCCGGATCTCAGCTCACTGCAACCCTCGCCTCCCAGATTCAAGCTATTCTCCTGCCTCAGCCTCCCGAGTAGCTGGGATCACAGGTGCCTGCCACCACGCCCAGCTAATATTTTGTATTTTTAGTAGAGACAGCATTTCACCATGTTGGCCAAGCTGGTCTCAAACTCCTGACCTCAGGTCATCCACCCGCCTTGGCCTCCCAAAGTACAAGGATTACAGGTTTGAGCCACCGTGCCTGGCCAACAGTAAAATTTTTTTAGAGTTCTATCTTAATGTAGACACTAGCTAACAATGTAATTTTGAAGAATAGAGAATTGTGGTTAATTTTGGTTTTTCTTTTTCAGTCAAGTGCTTCTGCTCCTGATGTGGATGACCCAGAGGCATTCCCAGCTCTGGCTTAACTGGATGCCATAAGACAACCCTGGTTCCTTTGTGAACCCTTCTGTTCAAAGCTTTTGCATGCTTAAGGATTCCAAACGACTAAGAAATTTAAAAAAAAAAAAAAGACTGTCATTCATACCATTCACACCTAAAGACTGAATTTTATCTGTTTTAAAAATGAACTTCTCTCGCTACACAGAAGTAACAAATATGGTAGTCAGTTTTGTATTTAGAAATGTATTGGTAGCAGGGATGTTTTCATAATTTTCAGAGATTATGCATTCTTCATGAATACTTTTGTATTGCTGCTTGCAAATATGCATTTCCAAACTTGAAATATAGGTGTGAACAGTGTGTACCAGTTTAAAGCTTTCACTTCATTTGTGTTTTTTAATTAAGGATTTAGAAGTTCCCCCAATTACAAACTGGTTTTAAATATTGGACATATTGGTTTTAATACCTGCTTTGCATATTCACACATGGTCAACTGGGACATGTTAAACTTTGATTTGTCAAATTTTATGCTGTGTGGAATACTAACTATATGTATTTTAACTTAGTTTTAATATTTTCATTTTTGGGGAAAAATCTTTTTTCACTTCTCATGATAGCTGTTATATATATATGCTAAATCTTTATATACAGAAATATCAGTACTTGAACAAATTCAAAGCACATTGGTTTATTAACCCTTGCTCCTTGCATGGTTCATTAGGTTCAGATTATAACTGATTTACATTTTCAACTATATTTACTTTTTAAATGTGTGACTTTCCCATTTTAAAATCTAAACTAGACATCTTAATTGGTGAAAGTTGTTTAAGCTACTTATTGTTGGTAGACACATCCTGTCAAGTGAAGTAGTTTTATAGGTATGGGTTTTTTCTCCCCCTCCACCAGGGTGGGTGGAATAAGTTGATTTGGCCAATGTGTAATATTTAAGCTGTTCTGTAAAATAAGTGTCTGGCCATTTGGTATGATTTCTGTGTGTGAAAGGTCACAAAATCAAAATGGTGCATCCATGATCAGCAACCATTTAACCCTTCCTTGTTCTAAAACAAAAACCAAAGGGCACTGGTTGGTAGGGTGAGGTGGGGAGTATTTTAATTTTTGGAATTTGGGAAGCAGACCAGCTTTACTTTATAAGGCTGGAACAGCAGCACTATCCATGAAATATAAACCAAAAATCTTTACTATTTCCTAGATTGCTATTATTTGGTCCTAAGTTGAGTATTCCACAGAAAGTGGTAATTATCTTTTCTCTCTTCCTCCATTAGAAAATTAGGTTAATAATGGATTCCTATAATGGGAGCATCACTACTTATTAAAACACACATAGAATGATGAATAAAGTTTTCTAGGATTGTCTTATTCTGCCACATTTATTGATAAACTGAAGGAATTTTTTAAAAAGTTTTAAGAATCATTTGTCACGTCATTTTTAGAAATGTTCTACCTGTATATGGTAATGTCCAATTTTAAAAGTATTGGACATCTTCAGTCTTAAACAGTTATATTTAGCTGATTGGTTCTCACATATACTTCTAAAAGAGAAATTTTATGTTATAAGAGTTACTTGTTTGGATTAGATTTATTAATCTCAGTTACCTACTATTCTGACATTTTAGGAAGGAGGTAATTGTTTTTAATGATGGATAAACTTGTGCTGGTGTTTTGGATCTTATGATGCTGAGCATGTTCTGCACTGGTGCTATTGTCTAATATAATTTTATATTTACAAACATACGTGCTACCCTGAGATTAATTTAGTCCATATGAACTGTTGACCCCTTTTGAGACGGCAACATACGCACTCATAAATCAGTGTGTTTAGACTTTTCAAGTATCTAACTCATTTCCAAACATGTACCATGTTTATAAATCTTGATTTCTAGCAACATGCTATAGAAAACACCTGCTATTCAAAACACAACTTCTACTCAGTGTCATCCATTGCTGTCGTGAGAGACGACATAGCAATATCTGGTATGTTGCAAGCTTTCAAGATAGCCTGAACTTAAAAAGTTGGTCCATTAGTTGTATCTGATGGATATAAATTTGCCTCCTAGTTCACTTTGTGTCAAGAGCTAAAACTGTGAACCTAACTTTCTCTTACTGGTGGGTAATAACTGAAAATAAAGATTTATTTTCATGCTCACTTCTTAAAAGTCATAAAAACAATCAAATAGGATCATGTTTATTGTCATGTGTTTCCTGGTTTCTGACCTGTGTGCACACCCCTTTGTGCTTACAATTTTTAAATTGAATTTCATACGGGGTTTTTATTTGCTAAAAACCAGGCTGTTGAATCACATTTGGGAAGGGTACTTATCTTAATGACTAGTGACTTAATTGGGAAAGTTGAATTCTTGTAAGATACAAAATCCAAGGACTTCTTGGATTTAATCTAATTGTTACTTCTTAGCAGATCATTTTTTTGATAATGAAAGTTAAGCATACTGAATGCTACTTTTTATTGATAAACTGGCTATAATAGTCTAGGGGGAAAATTCCTAAACAGATACAGATTCCTAAAGTAATAGTGGCAGCTGATGTTTCAGTGAACTTCTATCTTGATGCGTTTAAATGGAAGTAATACCAGAGCTGACATTTTTAAGGCATTTTTACAGCTTGAAATGAAATGATTTATTAGCTATTTTGAGACCTGTGGAGTTACGCAAGAATTTTAAAAAGTGACACCATATACATCTAGTCAGTTCCTTTACTCTTATTTTTTGGATGGAAGTAGGACACTTCATTTCCAGGATTGTTAATATATTTGGGGCTTGTTTTTGGTGTGGGTTTAAAAGGAAGATACTAAGTATTCATTCTAATTTTGTTATTTTTCTAGTTGCCAGAGATGGTTGCACTGAAATAGAAAAATAGGGGGTTGCATACAAAGCCTCAGTGTGTATTGGATTTTGAAAATACTAGATTGGTGCAATTACTTTTGTACCAACCTAACATGTCTAGGAAAGTACCATTATATGGAAGGAAACGGCAGGTATTAGAAGGTTCAAAGGAATGAGAAATAGGAAGTTGATAGAACCTAATGGATGTTGACTTTCAAGGTAAGATTGTTCAGGTATGTTAGTGGACATCTAGTCCAATGGTATAGCAAATTCCAGAGGTCTCAGGTGCATGTAATTCTACTTTCTTAAGAAAGTAAACACTTAGAAAATAGATTATAACCCAGATGTTTGGATTACACTGAGATAAATATGTAAAGTTTTAGCAAGTCTGAACATGTACAAGCCAGATCTTCAGGTTGACTAAGAAAAGCCCAGAAAGTTCATTATTTACTGTGCTTTCTATGGCATAACTGGTGACAAGGCAGTAAAATGATACGTATTTGAACTGGATCATAGTAATTAAATGATTGATCAATGTCATTTGCAAGATAATTGTCAGGTTGAGATTAATAGTAAGTGGCAGCTTCCCAGAAATTTGGGTTGTTATTTGGCCCAAGCTGTGCCCTGGGATTACCACTTAATCTTGCTTGACTTTTAAGTTCAAATTTGGGGGTTACGTGAAGTGATTGAAATAAATCAGGCTGAGGAAGTCGGTAATTTCAAGAATATAGAGAAAGCATAGTTGTAATCTAAACATGAGAAGCTTAAGTTTAGGAAATGGTTAGACTATAACTTGCTAAAACCATGAAGATTTTGGTCACAGATGAAAATAATAAACATTGGAAATGAATGCCATTTAAATAAAATGCTATATGTAAGCCAGGGGTCAGCAAAGTTCAGCCTGTGACCTGTTCTGTTTGGTTTGGTGCATTCCTGGGTTAAAAATGGTTTTTTAGGCTTGTATAGGATTAAAAAAAAAAAAAACTCACAAAAAAATGTAGGCAGCCCAGCATAAGATACCACCCTTCACAGAAATGTTTGCTGACCCCAGGACTGTCACTTTCAGGTTACTAGAGTTTGTTTTTTTGAAATAGTCTGGCTCTGTCACCCAGGCTGGGGTGCAGTGGCATGATCTCAGGTCACTGCAGCCTCCACCTCCTGGGTTCAAGCAATTCTGCTTCAGCCTCCCAAGTAGCTGGGATAACAGGTGTGCACCACCACACCCAAGAATCACTTGAACCCAGGAGGTAGAGGTTGCATTGATCCAAGATTGTAGCACTGCACTCCAGCCTGGGTGATACGCTGTGTCTCAAAAATAGAAGTTTAGTTCTAGGTTCAAATTAAGTGGTCTACCTGACAGGAAGCTGTGAAATTAGAAGTAATTTTAAAGCATACTTTACATCTCTAGTCAAAGTAAGGGCAAGATAAAACTTGTTAGTAAAACATGTTTTGTTATTTTCTGAATATGTAGCCAGCAACATAAAATATATTCTGAAAGCTGTTAAGGGGTGTATAATGTGTTACAGAAATACCATGATTATAGTTTAGTATTTCACATTTAGTGACATTTTCAGATCCCTTTGTGTAAGTCCTTTGTGTTGTGCAAAGAGATTTTTCCATGAGATGAGAATTATGAACATTTTATATAGGTAAACTCCATAGGTTGGACTGGGGCAGAACTTAATGGCTCCTGGAAAGTGGCCCCCCCCCCTTTTTTTTTTAAGAGGTTAGAATGCCCATTTGGACAGAATTTAGCTTTTGTGCTATTGATTACTTCTGTACTAAACTGGTAGCCAGTTGTTCACTTCTAAATGGAAGGGAAAAAATTACCCACACAAGTTAGAAAATGATTTACCAAATTATTTTTTTGAGTTAGTATGTATGTACTGTTTTAAATCAGTAATGTTTGTTCCTTTTGCTGCCCATTTGGGAGTATGTGGCAATTCCTAGTGCTCTTGTATGACATTACTCTTCCTGAGACTTGTATATGCAAGAAAGTATATATATAAAAGATAAATGGTGGTAACTTATCTGAGTTCTGATTCATTATGGACTTTTAGAAATCTAGATAATTGGTTCATACTAGGTGCTCAATTACTCTGACCTTGTGTGGCTTTATTCCTTAAATAGTTGCTTTAGGTGTTACTGGGTAGATGCATGGAAATTGAAGGGCTAATATTAAGGATTTTAATAATGCGTTACTGAGTAGGGAAAATGGGAAGTAGCTTATCTTTGGACAGTTGTATTGCTTTGCACTAATCACCTTGTTTGCAGTTGTAGCTGATTCAGTTCTAGATTTTAGGACCAAAAAGATCTCTAATTTAAAGAAACAGTTTTCATATACCTAGAATGAAGATTCTGTTTAAAGTGGTCTTGGTTAACTTGGTTCTTGACATTTTCCTAGAATTTTTTTGGATTGGGACTAAAATGTTCTCTTAGCCAATGAATAACGTCCAAGTAAATTTTTTGGGAACTTTGCATATTGAATTCTTTGTGTTACACGTAACCCACAAAGAAATGTTGCTTCATATGGCAGCTGCACTCTGAGAGTACTAAGGTAAGCACGTGTTTAGACATTGTCAGAGTGCTCCGACTGCTGGGGTTCTTTTGGAAATAAATGGGCTGAAAATGTGTGGATTTTGTATTTTTCCCATTACATGACAACATGTTTAGGCCTTCATGATTGGTGAGCTAAACACATCTTTGTTTAGAGATAAGACAATTGATTTGTGTACTTACCCTGAAAATTCAGAATTTTGTGTTTGTTTTTGAGACGAATCTCACTGTGTTGCCCAGGCTGGAGTGCAGTGGCGCTATCTCGGCTCACTGCATCCTCTGCCTCCCAGGTTCAAGCCATTCTCCTGACTCAGCCTTCTGAGTAGCTAGGATTACAGGCGCCCGCCACCACGCCCAGCTAATTTTTTGTATTTTTAGTAGAGACGGGGTTTCACTATGTTGGTCAGGCTGGTCTCGAACTCCTGACCTCAGGTGATCCACCTGCCTCGACCTCCCAAAGTGCTGGGATTACAGGCATGAGCCACCGAGCCTGGCTGTTTTGTTTTTTGAGACAGGGTCTCGCTCTGTTGCCCAGGCTAGAGTGCAGTGGCATGATCTTGGCTCATTGCAACCTCTGCCTCCTGGGTTCAAGCAGTTCTCATCCTTCAGCCTCCCAAGTAGCTGGGACTAAAGGCGTGCACTACCATGCCCAGATAATTTTTGTATTTTTGGTAGAGCGGGGGTTTCAGCATGTTAGCCAGGCTGCTCTGGAATTCCTGGCTTTAGGTGATCCACCCATTTCAACCTCCCAAAGTGCTGGGATTATAGGCATTAGCTACCAAACCTGATCAATATTCAGAATTTCTAATGAAACTTCCACTTTTTTAATAAAAAGAACTTTTCATTAACAACTACAGATAATTTGGTTTTAATTTGATTTTGTGTTCTAAGCTTTGTAGTATATTTCTTGCATATTTGCCAAGCCTTTACTTAGGTGCTAAAGCCTAAATCAGGATCTTCTGAAAAATGTATGGGAAGCCTGGATTGGATAAAGCTTTTCTTAAGGCAGATGTTCATTGGTCACTATTCACAGGCAAATCAATACATGTGGCAGAGATATTGTGTGTGCTTCAGACCTCTGTATTTTGTTCATAACAGTATACGGTGAAGATGGAGCGGCACTTAGTCACAGTATATCAACAAAATTCAGTAGATTTTGTTGATACACAATCCAGTATTAACAATTGGACTGACCTCTCTAGCATTCCAGTCAAATGCTAGAGCTGGAAGTCATGTTGAATTAAGAAATACTTTGTATGCTGAGTACTTCTAAGTGAAAATACAAACAACAGGAGAGGTTCTCTTCAGGAGGAAATTGACAGTTTATTAAGAGAAAACTTTCAATAAATCGTTCATTGAAGAATTTAACCAGCAATTCTCAGTTACGGGAGAGCATGGATGTTTCCTTTTTTCAAAGTCATCAATCTCTTGCTACTTAGGGTTATTAAACCTTAAAAATAACTGCAGATTTTTAGATGAAAAATTTTGACTTGAAGATTGCAGCTGTAGCTGATGAAATGACTTACTGATTATCCTTGCAAATTATTTTAATCTCACAAGCAGGTTAAAAGTGGGTGTAATTCTTTTTAAGCCATCTCTACAGCTACTCTGAAAGCTACTCTGCCAAAGACAGATTAGAGGCTGTAAACTAAAGAGACTGAAGTGTTTACAGGAAGGCAAAGGAATCCAGTCAATTTAAGTATGAGAGTTGGAAAAAAAAAAAACTTCGGAAACAAGTGTTGTAAAAAGAAGGAAATGCTCTGTGTTACTAATTTTCATCCAATTTTGTAAGTGTTTTTACAGTTTTTCTAACTAGTGAAAATGCCCTGAGGGTGAGTGGGTGTTCTGCCGTTACTTGAAGTGTTTCTTTGGGTCTTATTACCTATAGGTGGTAAAACACCTGAAATTGGAAGGTATCTTGAACCTCACCTGTCATAGTCTTGCATAGGCACTGCCAAAGTCTCTTGATGGAAGAATTCCTTAAAGTTGTGGAACTTGAAAAGAGGCCTGAATTGACCTAAAGGGACCCTTTGGCAGCATATGATAGGTTTGTATCTTAGTGAGGTGATGGAAGTCTCAGAGGAGCCAACTTTAGAATAGTTTTGACACTTGTAAAGAAGTGACCACTAGCAAAGTATGGAGCCAGTTACCACAGAATGAAGGAAAGGCACTTATTTGTGTTTCAACAGCTCAGCAACAAAATTGAGTTAAATACAGCCTTAATTCCTTTTTTGTTTAAGAAATAGCCTTTATTTTTACAAAAAGTCAAGTAAATTGGGTGGAGTTCTAGATATTTCAGTTAAAGAAGAGGGAAGAGCATATTTTCTGGTTACTTCCTGTTCAAAAGAGAATGTTTTTATTAATGACTTAAAATACTCCATTTACCAGTTTACTTCAAATAGTTCTTTTCAAGGAGTGGTACTTCCTTTTTCGTGGCCTACCTGTGCCTTATAGGATTTAGATTAGTTGGGTAGGTAAGTTAGCAAATTCAAGAGTGCCAGATTTGTCCTAGTGTCAATTTGTTTTTAAATTTATCTGGTTTTTTAGGTTGATTTCTGAAGAAACAAGAATGAACTAGAACTTCAGAAGTATGGAAACACCAGTTTTGGGTTGCCTCGTAAAAATAACTTTTTTTTGGTCTGAGTTTATTTCAAAGGTTTTTTGGAGACCTCAAAGATTTGTACAGAATCTCAGTTACAGTCAACTACAGTGAGATCCCAATTGATGTAAACTTGTACAGTATTTGCATAGAATGGAATTCGAGAGTATTTAAAAGTTATGCTTTGAAACTAGACTGGTGTAAGGTATTAGTTGTGTGAATTCCATTGTTATTTAACCTTTGTATCTGTTTCCTCATCTGTGAGGTGGTAAGAACTGATTTACAGTCCTTAAAAACTCTGTGCACTAAGTAGTGTTACTGATTATAATTAACAATTCCTATTAGAATAGGAATTGGCGAAAATTGGCTTATTATATTTTTATTTCGAGACAGAGTCTCATTCTGTCATCCAGGCTGGAGTGCAGTGGCACGTTCGTGGCTCACTGCAACCTCTGCCTCCCGGGTTCAAGTGATTCTCCTGTCTCAGCCTCCTGAGTAGTTGGGATTACAGGCATGTGCCACTACACGCAGCTAATTTTTTATTATTATTATTTTTAATAGAGATGGGGTTTCACTGTGTTGGCCAAGCTAGTCTCGAACTCCTGACCTCAAGTGATCCACCTGCCTTGGCCTCCCAAAGTGGTGGGATTACAGGTGTGAGCCACCACGCCTGGCCTATACATAAATTGGATTTCAAAGACATTACCTTAACTACTACCTTAACGCTCCCATCCCCACATCACTTGATTGTATCATGTGCTTTGCCTTTTCTTGGTCTGACAGTAGCACTAAGGGTCAATGCGAGTGCCAAACACAGAAGGCAGAGGGCAAAAGAAACATGGGCCAGGGCCACAAAGAAAGTAGTCAGCAGTATCTGTTTCTAGACCCAGTGTCCCAGGTCTTTGAAAAGAAATTGGTAATATTTTATTGAGTATCCAATTACAAGAGTAGTGAATAGGTGTGATTAAAAGAATGCAAAACTTTAATTAAAAACTATAGCTAGAGATAACCATGGTTAGCATTTTGATGTATAGTCTTTACGATTTTTTGCATTGATTTACAAAAGTGAAATGATTCTATTCAGCCTTTCTTTCCTTTTTATTTTTTTCCAGATGTCATTACAAATATTCAGCCTTTTGTAAATCACCATTTCCATGTCAAATATTGATATGCTTTTTTTTTTTTTTTTTTTTTTTTTTAAAAGAGACAGGGTGTGCCGGGCATAGTGGCTCACTCCTTTAATCCCAGCACTTTGAGAGGCCGAGGCGGGTGAATCACGAGGTCAGGAGTTCGAGGCCAGCCTGGCCAACATGGTGAAACCCCGTCTCTACTAAAAATACAAAAATTAGCCGGGCATGGTCGCGGGCACCTGTAATCCCAGTTACTCGGGAGGCTGAGTCAGGAGAATCGCTTGAACCCGGCAAGTGGAGGTTGCAGTAAGCCAAGATCATGCCACTGTACTCTAGCCTGGGCGACGGAGCAAGGTTATGTCTCAAAAAAAAAAAAAAAAGATGGTCTCACTCTTGCCCAAGTGATCCTCCTGCCTCCGCCTCCCAGGTACTTGGGACTACAGGCATAAGGCACCATACCCAGCTAAAAAAAAAAAAAAAAAATTACAAAAATGGGGTCTTGCTATGTTGTTGCCTAGGCTGATCTTGAACTGGCTTTAAGTGATCCTCCGGCCCTCGCCACCTGAAGAGCTGGGAATATAGGCATGAGCCACTGCACCCAGTCTTTCTTATACTAAAAACAAAACAAAAACTGCACAGAATGCTTTTTATAAATTCTAAGATACATCCCAAATTTCAGGCATATTAATATGTTAAAAAAATTGTGCATCATAGATATCAGTGGCATATTATAGTTTTATTGGCATTTTTTTCTACTTAGAACATAAACTAATGAGATGTCTTAAAACTGGTGGAGTCTTAGATTCCTTGAAATTCAGTGTTTCATTGTACAGATATGTCATGATTTAACCAGGTCTCTACCAAAGGGAATTTAAGGCTTTTCCCCCTCACTTCCTGCCCCTCACCATTTTATAAAATCAAATGCTGTTGAGGAATCCTATATTCAATTTAATATAATTATACTGTTCCTTGCGCTATAGTGTAGGAGTGGAGTTGCTTATTCAGATTTTATTGAATATTGCCCATCTGCCCTCCACAAAGGGGCCAACTTACACTCCTGATTTTTATTTATTTTTATTTTCATTTCTATTTTATTTTATTTAATTTTTTTGAGATAGAGTCTTACTCTATTGCCCAGGATGGAGTGCAGTGGTACAATCTTGGCTCACTGCAACCTCCACCTCCCAGGTTCAAGTGATTCTTATGCCTCAGCCTCCTGAGTAGCTGGGATTACAGGCGCTCACCACCATGCCCAGCTAATTTTTTTTTTTTTTTTTTTTAAGTAGAGACAGGGTTTCTCCATGTTGGCCAGAGTGGTCTCGAACTCCTGATCTCAAGTGATCCGCCCATCTCGGCCTCCCAAAGTCCTGGGATTACAGTCATGAGCCACCATGCCTGACCTGTTGCAAGTATTTGCGTGTGTGTGTGAGAGAGCGACAGAGAAAGAGAGAGAGTTTTGCAAGACTTTAATTTTAATCTATTTTGGAAATTCATTCTAATTAGGCTGTAATGTAATGATCCAATTTGTTTCCATCAGCCAGCAGATTGATTGAATTGCTTATCTTTTTCTAGGGTGGGAGGAAGACTCCTATCTCTTGAGAGGTGCTTTACTCATGAGGGTTGACCTAACAGCCTAAAGGTAGATAATGTGAACTTCCATGAGTCCTGCAAGTTAGGAAGAGGAAAACATGCCTCCTTTGGAGGGCTTGAGTGGTGCTATTGGGACAGGTAACAACTGCATTAGATGACTAAAAAGAGTAGAACCTGGTGGAGAAAAACCAAGAATCGTACACGGGGAGCTGACTATAATAGAATGTGTCTAGTTTGGCATTGCTTTCACAGGTCTCAGGGGATTGGTGAATTCATGCTGAAGCTGAAAGGCTATTAATGGAAGCTGAAAAATTGGGACAATGTGAAGAGAAGAAGGAAGAGAAAAAAACTAACACTAGTTTAATTTTCCTCTTGCCTATAAGGTAGATAGAAATTCAGAAAATAAAATCTCTGGCTTCAGGGAAAGAGGGGTCCTTCAAAGATATTCATGGTGAAGATCTCACAGTTGATGGTGACGATTTCCATGAATTCATTAAGAATGAACTGAAGGGCTAGGCATGGTGGCTCACACCTGGAATCCCAGGACTTGAGGAGGCCGAGGCAGGCAAATCACTTGAGTTTAGGAGTTTGAGACCAGCCTGAACAACACTCCGAAACTGTATCTCTACAAAAAATACAAAAATTAGCTGGGCTTTACTCTCAGACCACAACTAAATACAGAAGCAACGTCTGTGACCAGATAGTGGACATCGGGAGGTGTTTCCCCACATACCAAGCAGTGGACGTCATCTTATTGTCCTCTAATTCAGTGCCAACACTATTCTGGGTATTGGGAATCCAGAGATAGTGTCAGATCCCACAAGTTCCAGGCTCAGTCCCCGACTGCTCCATCCCTACCAGTTGTAAGTCCAGCCCCTGGAACTTCTGACCGATCAGCTTCAAGTTGAGGTTCCCACAGCCCCCTCTTTGGGTTTAATTTACTGGAGCAGCTCACAGAACTCAGGGAAACAACCTTTATTGGTTTATTCCAAAGGATACAGATAAAGAGATACATAGTGCAAGGAATGGGGGAAGGGGCATGGAAGTTCCATGCCCCGCCTTTCAGGAATCTCCACATGTTCAGCTATCTGGATTCTCTCTGAATCCAGTCCTCTTGGGTTTTGCTTTTTGTTGTTGTTTTTTAAGACAGTCTTGCCCTGTCGCCCAGGCTGGAGTGCAGTGGCATGATCTTGGCTCACTGCAGCCTCTGCCTCCTGAGTTCAAGCGACTCTCTTGCCCCAGCCTTCCAAGTAACCGAGATTATAGGCATGTGCCACCATGCTTGGTTAATTTTTGTATTTTTAGTGGAAATGGGATTTTCGCCATATTAGCCAGGCTGGTCTCAAACTCCTGGCCTGGAGTCATCCACCTACCTCGGCCTCCCAAAGTGCTGGGATTACAGGTGTGAGCCAACCGTGCCTGGCCCTCTTGGGTTTTTATGGAAGCTTCATGACATCAGCATTCCTTCTCCCAGAGTATGGGTAGGACTGTCTCATGGGAGGGTCTTAAGACCCACAATTGGAAATGCAGGGGAATGTTAGAGTGAAAGGAGGGTAGGAGAAGGTCAGAGGCCAGCCCCTGAGGCCTGACACACCCAACATAGCAAAAAACTAAGGAGGGCTATGGGAGTTACTGTTATGGGACAGGAGTCCCCATCCAGACACCAAGAGGGGATTCTTGGATTTTGAGCAAGAAAGAATTTGAGGTGAATCCATAAAGTGAAAGTAAGTTTATTAAGAAAGTAAAGAAATAAAAGAATGGCTACTCCATAGAGCAGCGGCATGGGCTGCTCAATTGAGTATACTTACAGTTTTTGTTGTTGTTGTTGTTTTGAAACAGAGTCTCACTCTGTTGACCAGGCTGGAGTGCAATGGTGCAATCTCGGCTCACTGCAACCTCCGCCTCCCGGTTCTAAGCGATTCTCCTGTCTACAGGCACATGCCACTATGCCTGGCTAATTTTGAATTTTTAGTAGTGATGGGGTTTCACCATGTTAGCCAGGCTGATGTGGAACTCCTGACACCTCAGGTGATCCACCCACCTCTGCCTCCCAAAATGTGTGAGTCACCATGCATGACCTGAGTTATTTCTTGATTATATGCTAAACAAGAGGTGAATTATTCATGAGTTTTCCAGGAAAGAGGTGGGCAATTCCCAGAGCTGTGAGTTTCTCCTCTTTTTAGAACCTATAGGGTAACTTTCTGATGTTGCCATGGCATTTGTAAACTGTTGTGGAGGGAGCGTCTGTTAGCATGCTAATGCATTATAATTAGCATATAATGAGCAGTGAGGATGACCAGAGGTCACTTTTGTCACCATCTTGGTTTTGGTGGGTTTTGTCTGGCTTCTTTGCCACAACCTCTTTTATCAGCAGGGCCTTTGTGACTTTTACCTTATGCCAACCTATCTCATCCTGTGACTAAGAATGCCTAATCTCCTGGGAATGCAGCCCAGTAGGTCTCAGCCTTATTTTACCCAGCCTCTATTCAAGATGGAGTCACTGTGGTTCAAACACCTCTGACATCATGAGCCAACAACCGTGGATGGAAACCAATATATATCATTATAAGACCACAAAATTACTGACAGTTTTCCTGAGGAATGAAAGTCTGGCTGTATGTTGGTGAGTATCACCTAGACCTGGTGAACCCAGCAACTTGGTTTGGGGTTTTTACTAGTGGTGGGAGGCAGCGGGGAGAAGGGCAGATTGTGAAAACCACTTGGGGCAATGGCAGAACAGGGTTACCCATCCTCTGTCATTCATGGAAAGAGGACACCGTATCTGGCAGACTGAGCTGCCAAAGACATGCTCAAATACGTCTTTAAAACCAGAAACACCCCTCCATGCATCACAGTGGTGCTGTCAACAAATGGGAGAGAATGGGGTTTGGGAAGGAAAATGAATGAATGCAAACAATTGTTCCAATAAGGAGGAAATGGGCACAGATGAGCTGGCTTCTGGAATAGAAAGAATAAGACAAAGCAGTGGCAGGTGATGCTGCTGCGAAAAGAAAATCAGTCTAAGCCAAAGGGAAAAGCCAAGCTGGGAACTGCATCAGGCAAACCTGCCTCCCATTTTATTCCCCTCCTCCCCACAAAAAACTGCATACTTTCCTCACAATTTCCTATGAGGACTTCAAGATCTTTACTCTAAAACAGTTCTGTTGAATTTCACCATAGCTGATCTTCACAGGCGTGGGACAAAGAATAGACAGAACTCAGAGTCATCCCTCTGTTCACCTGAGCTACCTCCTTCTCACATGTAAATTATGTTTTTAGTAAAAGGTTGATCAAAACCCCAAAAGAATACAACCTTTTGTCTCTTATTTACCTATGACCTGGAAGCCCCCACTTTGAGTTATCCTGCCTTTCCAGACCCAACCAATGTACATCTCACATATGTTGATTGATGTCTTATGTCTCCCTAAAATGTGTAAAACCAAGCTGTGCCTTAACCACTTTGGGCACATGTCCTCCGGACCTTCTGAGGCTGTGTCATGTGTTATTTGGCAAAACAAAAACTTTTAAAATTAATTGAGACCTTTCTCAGATACTTTTGGGTTTACGATGCTTACTTTTTTATTGGTAGCTACTATGGACCAGGCATGATGCTGGTGCTGGGAAACATTGCCAAAGTTCCTGCTTTCAAGTTGTCTGTAGTCCAACAGAGAAAGTAAGTATATGGAAATCATGCTGAGGAGGCCTCAGCATCCCTAGGAGTCTTTAAGAGTCAAGGAAGGATTCTTTAAAAAAAAAATTTTTTTTTTTTTTTTGGGGAAGACAAATGAAGACTGCAGTATCATATGAGACTTTAAGGGAAAGAAAAGGATGGGGAGGTTAAATGGGAGACTTGGTAAAATGGGGTATTGTAGACACAAGGGAGGGGAGGAGAAGAGTGACTGAGATGGATGAGAGGTAATCAAAAAGAAACCAAAGATAGGAAAAACCGGGTATTGTAAGAAAACAGTGAAGTTAGCTCCCATTGCCAAAAGATAATAGGTTGTTCTGCTTCTGAGGAGGTGGCCTTATCTGTCACGGTTTGTGGCAGTCAAGGGCATGTCCTGGGTGCAGCAAGCTACAGTGATGCTGAGAGGAAAGGAACCACTGGGGGTGCCGCACAATAATAGCTCAGTAGAGTGGAATAGAAATAGAAAGGAAGGAACTTTTCAAAAAAAGCCTGAGAAAACTATAGGTGTTAAGTTTGGAATTGCAGGAAACAAGGATATATCAAGAGTTTCAACCCGAAGAAGCAGAGCAACTGTCCATCACTCAGTTTCTAGAGCTCTGAGGGAAATCTGGAAAACCTAAAGCCCAAGAACAGTTATTTCTACAGGACTGGGGTATGTATGGACAAGTTTCTAGTTCCGCACATTAGGGAAGAAGTACACATTTGCAACAAGTACTTTGTTAAATGAAAATCCAGAGGATGATGGAGAAACCATCTCAGTTCCAATGTTCATGTGGGAAGGGGTAGGGGGTAGACCCCAGGCTTGACAGGAATTTAAGGAAAAGTTTTTTGGATCTTTTATCTTGTTCTTTAGGGAAGAGCACTATTAGCAGTTTAGACCGAGACTTTTCTCCACTAGTTAGGCAAAACTGCCTAAGGTGAAGAGACAGAGGCAGCAATGGGCCAGGGAGGGTGGCAAGCCAGGGGCCACAGTTTTAAAGAGCAAAACATGGATCATGTTCCAAGTCCATGCTGTGGAAAAGAGAGTTATCTTCCAGGCTGAACTTGAGCTGGCAGAGGACCAGCTCAAAATCTTCTCGGGAATTGAAAGCTGTGCCTTTGGGAACAGGGGACAGACAACTTCTGAGGACAACCTTGGAGTCTGGGGTCTTAGACCCTGAGACAGCCCTGGTCCTAAAGGCAGGGCCTGCTGCAACAAAAAGAGGAAACAAGGGGTCAGAGAGCCTTTGGACCAGCCCTTTACAAGACACCCGACATTCCGAGCGGGAGGCTGGGTTGCCCAAGGTACTATGGTACTATGGTGAGTTTACGGTAGGTCTTCACTATCCAGATGCCCTTGATTTGCTGGAAGAGGATGAAGCCAAAATAAAACAATAAACCAGCAAAACTAGGAAAAAGGCACAAAAACAGAGTCTTGCTCTGTTGCTCAGGCTGGAGTGCAGTGGCGGGATCTCGGCTCACTGCAAGCCCCACCTCCCGGGTTCATGCCATTCTCCTGCCTCAGCCTCCTGAGTAGCTGGGACTACAGGTACCTGCCATCATGCCCTAATTTTTTTTTTTTTTTTTTTTGTATTTTTAGTAGAGACAGGATTTCACCATATTAATCAGGATGGTCTTGATCTCCTGACCTTGTGATCCGCCTGCCTCGGCTGGGATTACAGGCGTGAGCCACCGCACCCAGCTGGAAAAAGGTACATTCTTAGACTTCTACAAATAAGACCAGTCATGATCACCTTGGGGGCCCTTTTACATTGGTGTTTACCAGTGTCTTTTATGTCTTCATCTGTAGAACTACGTTGATTTGTTTTGAAGGCTCTTAATAATCTAGGAGCCATCTAGAACTGTGCTCTCCAATACAGTAGCCAGTAGCCATGCGTGGTGATTTAAATTTACAATCAAAATTTAATTCCTCAGTCAGGCTAAACACATTCCAAGTGATTAACAGCCAATGTGCCTAGTGTCTAATGTATTGGACAGTGAGTGCAGAGGTAACATTTCCATCATCTCAGGAAGTTCTGTCAAACAGTACTGATCTGTTGTGTACAGCCTGCTGTGTAGCGGGTGCTTTAGAAATAGTCATTGCATGAATGGTCCTCTAGACTGTATGCCACTACTAAGAGCTGTGGTTTCTACTCTCCTCCTCATTTCCCTTTCTGGCCAGCATACCAAGAAATTTACTAGGAATTCACATTGGAGTCTAGGTCCACACAGTGAAGGATGTCATCTTAAGGCCCTGGGAAAGGCAAGATGAGGCATCTGGGTGAAGACCAACTCCCAGTTCCTAAGACTCCCCCAGAGCTGGCTTGACTGTCCTCTAGCTGCAGCCAGACTGATGGCGGTACCCAGAGATGACAGCCGCTGGAGCAGGGGCCGGGGGAATTGGGACAGGCTGTGCTGGTTGGGGGCACACTGACTTTAAAGCTCCAAGCCTCACCACTCAGAGCATGAGGGAGTCACACCTCATCTTTAACTGATCCAGAGTCAGCTTATCACCATAGGAGAAGGTGAGTGGGTGAAGAGAACTTGAGGGGAAAACAGAAAGGGAGATGTGCTGAGGCTCCAGTTCTTCCAGAGAGTCAGTGAGAGGCACCTCATGTGAGGGGAGGTCATCTATGTTGGAGGGTAAGTAGCCATCGTGGGTGGGAAGGTTGCCCGCTGAGAGCACCGTCCAGGGACTGGCTGGGTTTTCTGGCTTTGGGTAGGAACCCCTGCTCTCCAGCACCTTGTACAGATCCACCAGTTGTCTGCTCTCAGCTGGGAGAGCTCTTGGAGGTGGTGGGCTTGAGGCACTGTGCATCATGTCTTTCTCTGAGGCCTGGTGACCTTGGATTCCTTTTCCCCTTTGTGGCCAGTTGGAGCAGTGGGGACGTCTGACAATTGGGGTCACTTGATGAAGGACTTCACTGATGACCAGGGGTTCAGGATCTTCAGGCATGGACCAGTCTATCAGGAGCCTGTCCAAGGGCAGCTGTGTCTTCTCCTGAGCAAAAGGAGGAGGAAGAGGCTCACACTGCTGTAGAAGCGACCTTAACAACCTATTTCTCCAGGGTTCCCAAAGGCCTCACAACCTGCACTGTCTCCTCAGCCCTGGCTGCAACATGGTGGGCACTGGAGTTTGCGAGGTAAGATAAATAGTTAACATTGTTGGGGAGGCAGAGGGGCAGGAGCCGGAGACTCCTCTCAACCCCCAGCCAGTGAGTGATTCACTACCCTGCTCAACCTTCAACCTGTCTCTCTCTTTTCTCTTTTCTTTTCTTTTCTTTCTTTCTCTGTTTCTCTTTCTCTCTCTCTCTCTTTCTTTCTGTCTTATTTTTTTTTTTTTTTTTTGAGACCAAGTCTCCTTCTGTCACCCAGGCTCGAGCTCAGTGGCCCAATTTTGGCTCCCTGTAACCTCCACCTCCCAGGTTCAAGCAATTCTCTTGCCTCAGCCTCCCGAGTGGCTGGGATTATAGGTGTGTGCCACCACGCCTGGCTAATTGTATATTTTTGGTAGAGACAGGGTTTCACCATGTTGGCCAGGCTGGTCTCAAACTCCTGACCTCAAGTGATCTGCCCACCTCAGCCTCCCAAAGTGCTGGGATTACAGGCATGAGCCACCACGCCTAGCCCCATTTCTAATGTGAACCAAGCTGTACTATCTGCTTTTCCTCAAGGACAGAGGTCACTGGATATGCAAAGGAAAGGCTGAGACTGCTTCTGTCTTGGGGAAGAAGCAATGAAGCCTTTAGGGTCACACTAAACAGGTGATGAAGGGACACAAGAGCTGAGTCCTGAGAGACGTGTGGTATTTTCCAGGTAGGGAGGTGCTGGCAAGGAGGACTGGTGTATTTTGGAACCTGCTAGTTATTTCTTATGACTGGTAACCCGAGACTTCAGAAATAGGAGGCGGTCACATCACACAGGGCCTTTTAAGTGACGCAAGGGTGTTTGTGCCTTGAGAGAACTACTGAAAGGTTTCAGGCAAGGTAGTATTCCTTGTCAGATCTGCTTTTAAGAAAGACAACTTTGGAGTAACATTTTTAGAAGAAATTTTCATCTTTTTTTTGCCTTTAGCTAATTGTGTTTGTAACAGACAAAATTAGCTTATACTTTTTAAAATTAATTAATTATCTCACTTATTTTCTCTTAGCATTCTGCCAGTGACCAGCTCTTCAATGTCCTATCTCTTTCCTTTCCGAACTTGCTGCCAATTCCTGAGTCCAAGTCCTTGGCACTTTCCTATTAACACTTCTTAAAAACTGGGCTTTAATTGGGGTCTCTTTGCCTCCTAGAAACAATCCTACATACTGGTTGTCTGATCTTTCCCAAGCAGAGGTCCACAGCCTCTACTGACTTGGCTTCCATGTACAGTCAAGATTCCAGCATTGGCCTGGCAATTGGTTCCTGCCCTTCCTCCACCTCCCTGTCTTTCTCTTCAGAAGCTGCTCTTTCAGCCACTGTCCCAGTCTTACTAATCACGCCCTTCTCTCAGTGCCCCACACACTTTTGCTTCCACCGCCAGCCTTCACCCTGCTTGTGTGTGCCTCCCACTGTCCCATGCTTGGTGCCTTCTCTTTCCATGAGGCCCCTGGTGACTGTTCCTTCCCCTGGATGCCTATTCAATGAAGAAACCACCGTTAGGTTCTTGGCATGTGATGTTTTGTGCTGTCACTTTTTTTAAATGTCTGTAAGCTATGTGTGCACAGGGACCATGTCTTACAGGAGGAGTAGGATGACAAAAAATAGCCATGGGACAAGGCACACCCTGGGGACTAGTCCCAACTCTGACACCATATCCTGGGGAAAACCAGTCTACAGTGGTCTACTGAGGCCTCTCTAGGGCCTCAGTTCTCCGATTTGTCCAATGACAAGTTGCGCAAGAGGGGTTTGGTCTGGATCTTCTTCTGACATCCCCTCCCTTGCCTTGGACATGGCAAGTGTCAGGAAAGTGAACAATAGCAGTGTCTCAGAACAGATTTCCACAAAGGGCCCTGCCAAGCTAGAGGATGTGTGTATGTGTTTCACTTTAGGGAAGCTGCTCTTTTCTGATCACTACCCAAACTGGCCCTGGCATGTTGGTCTGGCTCGGAACACAGCTGGCAGCTCTGGGAAGCTGAGCTGCCAAAGTGCTGCTACCACAGATGTGGGAGAGAGTACACCCTGTGTGGAAATGGCTTGTCGTTTTCACAAGGTGAGGTGTTTGCTCTGCTGTCAGGAGAGCAACAGCAACACTGAGAGGCCGCTTCTCACGGCTTTTACAAAGCGGGCCCTCTGGCTGCCAAGTCCTCGGGGGCAGGCCTCTTAAACCACTATCAGTTCAGGAACCTCATGGACACTATTTTAAGCTTTTACAAGTTGGATAACACTCCAGCAATCCCCTTTATGATTTGGCCTTTTCCTTCAGAGCTTTAGGGCACATGGTTTTGCAGCCATATCTTAAGAAACAGTAGGGGAGGGAAGGCCTGAGAGCTCAAAGCACATTTGCTAGAAGGGGAGGACACACTATTGTGTTTCTGTTGTCTGCCTCTGCCTAGCACCCAGAGAGCAGTTTGCTTTCTAAAAACAGTCCACCTCCTTCAAGGGTCAAGCCACATGGGGTTCTAAGGCCATCTCAAGGCCTTCACCCTGGAGGCCATATTTAAGCTGCTTAATTTAAAAAATTTTCTAATTCACTGGTTATTTTTGCAAAAAAATTATATGCACATAGTGTTCTTAAGACATTCTAGGCCAGGTGTGGTGGCTCATGCCTGTAATCCCAACACTTTGGGAGACTGAGGCGGGTGGATCACTTGAGGTCAGGAGTTCAAGACCAGCCTGGCCAACATGGTGAAACCCCATCTCTACTAAAAATACAAAAATTAGCTGGGCGTGGTGGCAGGTGCCTGTAATCCCAGCTACTTGGGAGGCTGAGGCAGGAGAATCGCTTGGACCTGGGAGGCGTAGGTTGCACTGAGCCGAGATCATACCATTGCATTTCAGCTTGGGCAACAGAGCAAGACTCTGTGTCAAAAAAGAAAAAAAAGATATCTAAAAGTTCAAAGGGACTATGTAATGAAAATTAAGTGGCTCTCATACTCTCCACCCTCTCCCTGGAGGCAACCACCATTCTCTGTTTCATATGTATCATAGTGGGCTTCCAGAAATATCCTGTGCCCATGCTGCAGATGTATAAGTGTATATAAAATCGCCCTCATTTTTATATAAATGAACCCACTTTAGACAATTGTGATAAATATTGCTCTTTTTACTTTTAAGTGTCTTGGAGATCTTTAGGCACATATAGATCTATCTCATTTTTTAAGTATTTGCCTAATACCCTATTGTACAGATGTACCCAAAATGTTTAATTTGTCCCCGGTGCACTTTTACATTCTGCCCAAGTTTTTGCTTCTATTTATAATGCTTCAATGAACGCGCTTATGCTACACAACTTTGGGCATATGTATACCAATTTCTATCACCTTCCTTCTGTCTTACTTTCTCTAATAAATCTCTTCAGCTCAGAGGTGTAGACTGCTAGAAACACTCTCCTCATCCCGTGTTTAAAGATCCTTTAAAATGTATAATGCAATGATGAGCAGCACATCCTACTTGGATATGAGTCCAGGATCCACCATTTACTCGCTGACTAACATTGGGCAAGTTAGTCCTCTGTGCCTCAGTTTCCTCATGTGGAAAATGAAGATAATAATCATACAATCTCATGCCAGGCATGGTGGCTCACGCCTATAATCCCAGCACTTTGGGAGGCCGAGGCGGGCGGATCACGAGGTCAGGAGATCGAGACCATCCTGGCTAACATGGTGAAAACCCATCTCTACTAAAAATACAAAAAAAAAATTTAGGCAGGCGTGGTGGCGGGCACCTGTAGTCCCAGCTACTCGGGAAGCTGAGGCAGGAGAATGGCGTGAACCCAGAAGGCGGAGCTTGCAGTGAGCCGAGATTGCACCACTGCACTCTGTTGCTCTGGGCAACAGAGCAAGACTCCGTCTCAAAAAAAAAAAAAAAAAATCATACGACCTCATAAAGATGTTTATGGGTTAAATGTTAACATATGAAAATGTTTTCAAAAGTTCCTGGTACATATAAGGTAATATATCTAAATTATAATAATGTGTAATATAATTATATAATTATTATATGACAGAATATATAAAATATATAAATATATAACCTGTACATTATATATCTAAAATAGTGATAACAGCAGTTTGTGTGTGTGTATATACATATATATATACACACATATATATATTTTTATATATATATATATACACAAACTGCTGTTACTGTCACTATTTTTGCTGTTGTAACTTAATAGGGATGAAATCCCTCAGAAGAGACTTAAATTATGGGTCTTCTTGGGAAGAAAGTGAATGATCTTTGTCTTATATGACCCATGTGCTTTACATGGCATCTTATTTAATCCTCACGGTGGTAAGAAAGAATGACATTGTTTTATGAAGACTGAAACTTGGGCTCAGATAGCTGGGCAAGTTGCCCAAGAGTCACACACATAGTAAGTGGCAGAGGCAGGGGTGGCCTCCGGGCTTGATTTCAAAGGCACTAAACTGTAGTGACTTAAATTCCTGAGGAAGCTGTGGCTGGGATCCACTCTTTTTTTTTTTTTTTTTTTTTTTGAGCAGAGGCTGGGACTATGGACCACTGGCTTCTGGCCTGAGGAAGGGTGTGGATGACAGAACATACTTGGTAGTTGGAGAGAAGCATCTTGCCTGAGAAATGTTGTAAAGTCTTGGAAAGGAAGCCTGGAGCTGTCAAAGCCCCAGGCGATGGGCGGAATATTGGCTTGCCACTTCTCTCTCCTATTTCTCCCCTTAAATGTAGTCTTCATATTTAGATGCTTTCAACTTCCAGACCCTCCACCAGGGATGGCCCATCTTGCCCACTGTGAGCTTTCTCACCTCTTTTCCTGGGCTGCAGCAGTTCCCTTCACTCTCTTTACTCTCCCCTCTCTCATCTGCCAGCTGATCAACCTCTCCTTTAAAACCTTTTCTTTGCACAATGGAATGATGTACTGGCTTCTTACCCAAACCAAAATAGTATGGGTTCTATTTATCTTTTCTATGCTTAGACAGGAAAAATCAAAATCTTCAATTCTCTTGAATTTTGGATGACTCAATGCTCAGGCTAGTACTCAACAAATGGCCAAAAAACAAAACAAAACAAAAAAAGCTTGCTTTCTTCTTTTGAAATAAGTTAGGTGAGAACAGGAGAGCAGTTTGGTGAGAAGGGGAATGTGAGGCATACTGAGGAATAAAAAGCTACGGGGTTTTAATCTTATGATCATAAACTTCAGAAGATTCCTGTGCATGATTTCTCTTAAGTTCAGGAAGAAAAGTGAGAGTGATGACTCAGTGGTAGCTTAGCATGAATAACTTAAGCTCAATCATAGGATCTCAGCACCTAGGCTTCCTCATAACTACAATGGAAAACTTAGATGTGGTGATCACTAGAACCCCACTGACTGACCACAGAGGAATTATACCTTACCTCTGCAATGGGATATTTCTTAGCGCAAGTGCTATTTGCTGGATCTGGAATTTCTCTGCTACACCACTGAGGTCTGAGGGCCGCTAGGAAAACAGATAACCTATAGATAAAGAAAACAGTGACATTTTCTTAGGTGTGCACACAGTGGCATGGAAACACAGGTTCTCAGTGCAGTACCTTCAGTGTAAGGCTGCTTTTGTATGCAAATAAAATATAAACACTGAAAGACAAAGATGATTTATTTATCGTCCAAGGCTACAGTAGTTTTCTGTGAAATTACAACACAGTCACTTGGGGTTTGCTAAATAAACCATGGAACTTTTGATCAACCTAATATTTAGCAATCTATCACTATCTAGCTATGCATTCATTCAACAAATATTCATTGAACCCCTAATATGTGACCAGCACAATGCTACCTGCCGAGCATTGAAGATGACATGTTCCCTATCCTTACTATTTAGCTAATTACAATATTTACAAAGAGTTTGTAGTGACAGGTTAATTATGTGAACAGTTGAAAAAAAGACAGGATTCAAAAATGGTATAAATAGCTTGAACATAACCATGTTAAAAATGCCAAGAAAAAAGTATTTTAGGGAAATATCTGAAATATCTATTAACAGTGGTTGTATTTGGCAATAAGAGGAAATATAGGTCTTTTATGATGTAGAAGGAAAAATCCTAAAAAATTTCTTATAAATGTATGTGACTTATTTTTTTTTTAAGTTCATGAACAATATGAAACATTTTGAAAGACTTGGCTTTGATAAGCTTTGATTTTTTTTTTTTTTTAAAGTATGCTTTACAATTTGTCTAACCTTTTGAAGTAAGAGATGTGGCCATGTGACTAGGTTTTCTCCAGAGAAATATGAGCAGAAGTGTCTGTGATCTCATAGAGATCATGCAGATGAGGACAATGCCCAAGGGATGGTATGCCAAAAAGATGGAAGAAAACTGTGTCGCCAAATAACTATGGAGCACAGCTGCCCACCAATCTGGATACCTTACCTCAGGGCCATTATATGGAAGATAAATAAAGTATTATTTAAGCCACTGTACTTTGGGTCCTCTTTTTTTTTTTTTTTTTTTAAGGCAGTTTAGCCTGCACTGTAACTGATCTTCACAATTTCCATGAAGAGGATGCATGTGATCCTAGTTGACTCCTTTTGAATTAAACTTTTTCAAAGTCTACCCAAAGAGAGCTTTGCTTTGAAGTATCTATCACACATTAGATCTTCAATAAATGTACAGCCTGTTAGACAAGTTCAATGGCTGGTAAAATGACTTTGAGTTAGTTTTATTTTGACCTTTTCTCTAACTTTACACAGCATTTGAAGAAAACTTTGTATTGAAAAACCAACTCATTAAAAATATTTTCTTTGAAAAATAATACATGTTTACTAAGGAAATTCTAGAAAATATAGTTAAACAAGAAAAACTAAAGTCACCTACAATTTTATCCCCAGATATAAACACCATTAATATTGTGGTTTAGGCTGGGCACAGTGGCTCACACCTGTAATCCCAGCACTTTGGGAGGCCGAGGTGGGTGGATCACGAGTTCAGGAGTTTGAGACCAGCCTGGCCAACATGGCGAAACCCTGTCTCTACCAAAAATACAAAAATTAGCTGGGCATGGTGGTGGGCACCTGTAGTCCCAGCTATTCGGGAGGCTGAGGCAGGAGTATATCTTGAACCCAGGAAGCAGAGGCTGCAGTGAGCCAAGATCATGCCACTGCACTCCAGCCTGGGTGACAGAGCAAGACTCCGTCTGAAAACAAAACAAAACAAAAATATTATGGTTTATATCCTTGAGGCAGACAGTAATTGCCACCCAATATTCATTTTCCCCTCCTTCTGAAGAAGAGGACCCAGATTTATTAGGACGACAATGCACTCGGCTAAAGGACCATAGTTTTGTTTTCTTTTCTTGCAGCTCTACCTCAAAGGAAAGACCACGGTGTTTTTTTTGTTTTGTTTTGTTTTGTTTTGTTTTTTTTGTGGTTGTTATTGCTGTTTTAGGCTGGAGTGCAGTGGCACAATCTTAACTTACTACCACCTCTGCCTCCCAGGTTCAAGCGATTCTCATGCCTCAGCCTCCTGAATACCAGGGACTACAGTTGTGCACCACCAGAGCTGGCTAATTTTTTTATTTTCAGTAGAGAGAGTTTCACCATGTTGTCCAGACTGGTCTCAAACTCCTGACCTGAGGTGATCTGACCGCCTCAGCCTCCTGAAGTGCTGAAATTACAGGCATGAGCCACTGCACCCAGCCTCAGTCATGTTATTTTTGACTTTTATATTATATATAACCAAATTTAATGCTAACTGATATATCTTACATTTGCATCTGTGTGTATGCACTATTTTTAAGAAATGAAAGTACATATTGTTTGGCAGGCTGCCTTTTAAATGGAACATGGTAAATATTGTTCATACCATTTAATTTCTTTTTTTTTTTTAGAGACAGTCTTGCTCTGTTGCCAGGGTGGAGTGCAGTGGCGCGATCTCGGTTCACTGCAATCTCTGCCTCCCGGGTTCAAGTGATTCTCCTGCCTTAGCCTCCCGAGTCTCAGCTGGGACTACAGGCGCGTGCCACCACACCCAGCTAATTTTTGTATTTTTAGTAGAGCCGGGGTTTCACCGTGTTGGCCAAGATGGTCTCGATCTCCTGACCTTGTGATCCGCCCGCCTTGGCCTCCCAAAGTGCTGGGATTACAGGCGTGAGCCACTGCGCCCGGCCTGCCATATCATTTAATTTCTACATCATCTTTCATGGACACATAATATGTTATAGTACAAGATATATCATGATTTAGTTACCCAATCCCTTATCATTGGGCATTTAGGTTATCTCAAATATTTTTCTTTTCTGAAAATTATTTCAGTGAACATATTTTCCACTAAATATCTGCAGACATCTATAATAGAATAGGCTTGGCACAGTGGCTCATGCCTGTAATCCCAGTACTTTGGGAGGCTGAGGCAGGTGGATCACTTGAGGTCAGGAGTTCGGGAACAGCCTGGCCAACATGATGAAACCCTGTCTCTAATAAAAAATATAAAAATTAGCTGGGTGTGGTGGTGGGCACCTGTAATCCCAGCTACTCGGGAGGCTGAGGCAGGACAATTGCTTGAACCTGGGAGGCGGAGGTTGCAGTGAGCCAAAATCACACCATAGGACTTCAGCCTGGGCGATTCTGTCTCAAAAAAATTTTTTTGAAAAATAAAGTGTATATATATATATATATATGAGATACATTTCTAGTTAGAGATTATTAGATCAAAAGGTATATTTTTAAGGATTTGACACATACTGTCACCCAAAGTGGTGAAATAAGTTTAGTCTCTCACTAGGAATGTGTGAGAGTGTCCATTTCCCTGACCCATGGCAGCAACAGCTATTATCATTTTTTCAAAAGCCTCATTTACCCAATTGGTAGATGTAACCAACTCACTTTTGCTGGAAGTAATGCGTTGAGAAAATGCCCACCATGATGATAGCAATGCAAATGCTTGGTGCCACAAACGCCATCCAATTGGCTTTACCTGAAAAGTTAGGAAATCCTGTGACTGAGTGAGTTATCATCAATGAACATTTCAAAATCTTGATTGGTATATGAGCCCTCTGGGCCTTACCCACAGCTCCGGGACAGCTGTGCTCAGGAACAAGGTAAATTCATTTTTGTCTACGCGGTGTGGGAAATGGGACCCTAAGGGGACCAATTCTATGGTTCTAAGAGGAGCTCTGGCCTACAGGGCTCCTCCCACTCACAGGGGCAGAAAGAAAGGAGGCACGGAATGCAAAGCACAGTTGTGAATTGGGAGCTCTGTCTTAGTCCTGGCTGTGCTGCTAGCAGATGTGTAATCTGTGGACTTCAGTTTCTTTCTTTTTTTTTTTTGAGATGGAGTCTCACTGTGTCTCCCAGGCTGGAGTGCAATGGTGCAATCTTGGCTCACTGCAACCTCTGCCTCCCGGGTTCAAGTGATTCTCCTGTGTCAGCTTCCCAAGTAGCCGAAACTACAGGCGCATGCCACCACCCCCGGATAATTTTTGTATTTTTAGTAGAGACGGGGTTTCACCATATTGGCCAGGCGGGTCTTGAACTCCTGACCTCATGATCTGCCCACCTCAGCCTCCCAAAGTGCTGGGATTACAGGCGTGAGCCACCATGCCTGGCCTAGACTTCAGTTTCTTGATCTATAAAATGTGAATGGTGACATGTACCTTGCTGGTTGTTATGAAGATCAGAGATGGTATATTTAAAGCACATGGCAGTGTGTCTGAATATAGAAGATCCTCAAGAAACAGTAGCTATTAATTTTAGCAAAGTATGGCATAAGCCTTTATCTAGCTAGGGTGATTGTGAAATTTTTGAAATATTTGAAATTGTGCCTATTCCTTCCTATGAAAAGAACTACGGCATTTTACTACTTACTGGAATTGTCCATTAATTCATCCAGCACTTGCTGAGTAGTAACCATGTAACAGGCTCTGTTAGGTGCTGGGATACAAAGATAAATAGGACATGGCTCTGCTGTCTAAAGAAGTCATGAATATAGTATAGGATACAGATGTGTGAACATGTAAACAATAAGCCATGATGCCATGGTGATATGGTTTGGCTGTGTGCCCACCCAAATCTCATCTTGAATTGTAATTCCCATCATCCCCACATGTGGTGGGAGGGACCCACTGGGAGGTAATTGAATCATGGGGGCAGTTACCCCATGCTACTGTTCTCATGCTATGAGGGAGTTCTTGCAAGAATCTGATGGTTTCATAAGGGGCTTTACCCCTGCTTTGCTCTCATTCTTCTCTCTCCTGCTGCCTTATGAAGAAGGATGTGTTTGCTTTCCCTTCAACCATGATGTAAGTTTCCTGAGGCCTCCCTAGTCATGCTGAATTATGAGTCAATTAAACCTCTTTCCTTTATAAATTACCCAGTCTCAGGTATGTCCTTATAGCAGCATGAGAACAGACTAATATAGTAAGTAAATTGGTACCATAGAGAGTGGGGCACTGCTGTAAAGATACCTGAGGATGTGGAAGCAGCTTTGGAAATGAATGAAGGCAGAAGTTGGAACAGTTTGGAGGGCTCCAAAGAAGACAGGAAAACGTGGGAAAGTTTGGAATTTCCTAGAGACTTGGAGGGCTCAGAAGACAGGAAGATGTGGGAAAGTTTGGAACTTCCTAGAGACTTGTCGAATGGCTTTGACCAAAATGCTGGTAGTGATATGAACAATGAAATTGAGGCTGAGGTGGTCTCAGATGGAGATGAGGAACTTGTTGGGAACTGGAGTAAAGGCTACTCTTGCTATGCAAACAGACTGGTGGCATTTTGTACCTGCCCCAGAGATCTTTGGAACTTTGAACTTGAGAGAGATGATCTAGGATATCTGGCAGAAGAAATTTCTTTTTTTTTTTTTTTTTTTTTTTTTTTTTGAGACGGAGTCTCGCTCTGTCACCCAGGCTGGACTGCAGTGGCCGGATCTCAGCTCACTGCAAGCTCCGCCTCCCGGGTTCACGCCATTCTCTGGCCTCAGCCTCCCGAGTAGCTGGGACTACAGGCGCCCGCCACCTCGCCCGGCTAGTTTTTTGTATTTCTTAATAGAGACGGGGTTTCACCGTGTTAGCCAGGATGGTCTCGATCTCCTGACCTCGTGATCCGCCCGTCTCGGCCTCCCAAAGTGCTGGGATTACAGGCTTGAGCCACCGCGCCCGGCCGAAGAAATTTCTAAGCAGCAAAACATTCAAGAGGAAGCAGAACATAAAAGCAGCAAAACATTCAAGAGGAAGCAGAACATAAAAGTTTGAAAAATTTGCAGCCTGATGATGCAATAGAAAAGAAAACCCTGTTTTCTGAGGAGAAAGTCAAGCTGGCAGCAGAAATTTGCATAGGTAATGAGGAGCCAAATGTTAATTACCAAGACAATGGGGAAAATGTCTTCCGAGCATGTTAGGAACCTTCATGACAGCCCCTCCCATCACAGGCCTGGAGGCCTAGGAGGGAAAAATGGTTTTCAGGGCTGGGTCCAGGGCCCCCACTTCTATGTGCAGCCTTGGGACTTGGTGCTCTGCATCCCAGCCACTCCAGCTGTGGCTAAAAGGGGCCAACATACAGCTCAGGCTGTTGCTTCATAGGGTGCAAACCAGGTCTTGGCAGCTTCCATATGGTGTTGGGCCTGTGGGTGCTCAGAGGTCAAGAATTCAGGCTTGGAGAACTTTGCCTAGAATTCACAGGATGTATGGAAGTGCCTGGATGCCCAGGCAGAAGTTTGCTGCAGGAGCAGAGCCCTCATGGAGAACCTCTGCTACAGCAGTGTGGAAGAGAAATGTGGGGTGCAAGCCCCTACACAGAGTCCCCACTGGGCACTGCCTAGTGGAGCCGTGAAAAGAGGCCACTGTCCTCCAGACCCTAGAATGGTAGATCCACTGACAGCTTGCACCATACACCTGGAAAAGCTGCAGACACTCAATGCCAGCCATGAAGGCAGTCAGAAGGGGGCTGTACTCTGCAAAGCCATAGTGGCAGAGCTGCCCAAGGCTGTGGGAGCCCGCCTCTTGCATCAGCATAACCTGATGTGAGACATGGGGTTAACCTATTTATGCCTGAAGTTGCAATTTTTTGAATTATTGCATGAGTGAAAAATCTGACCTTGGTGATGACCTTGAGCAGTAGGATATAAATAACTCCCACATGCTTAGCATTCCAATAATGGAACACTAGTCATAAGTGGGTCTGGGTAGGAGATCATTTTGGAGCTTTAAGATTTAATGATTGCCCTATTGGCTTTTGGACTTGCATGGGGCCCTGTAGCCCCTTTGTTTTGGCCAATTTCTCCCATTTGGAAGGGGTGTATTTTCCCAATGCCTGTACCCTCTTTATATCTAGGAAGTAACTAGCTTGTTTTTGATTTTATAGGCTCATAGGTGGAAGAGACTTGCTTTGTCTCAGATGAGATTTTGGACTTGGACTTTTGGACTATTACTGGAATGACCTAAGACTTCAGGGGACTGTTGGAAAGGTGTGATTGTGTTTTGAAATGTGAGGAAATGAGATTTGGGAGGGGTCAGGGGTGGAATGATATGGTTTGGCTGTGTCCCCACCCAAATCTTATCTTGAACTGTAGTTCCCATGATCCCTACGTGTGGTGGGAGGGACTTTCTGGGAGGTAATTCAATCATGTGGGCAGTTATCTCCATGCTGTTCTCGTGATAGTGAGTGAGTTCTCACAAGAATCTGACAGTTTTCTAAGGGGCTTTCCCCCACTTGGCTCTCATTCTTCTCTCTACTGGCACCTTGTGAAGAAGGACATATTTGCTTTCCCTTCTGCCATGATTATAAGTTTCCTGAGGCTTCCCCAGCCCTGTGGAACTGTGAATTAAACCTCTTTCCTCTATAAATTATCCAGTCTCGGGTATGTCCTTATAGCAGTGTGAGAACGGACTAATTCACATGGGATATGTATGAAAACAGGGGTGTATGCAATGTCCAGAGAGGTATAGCAGAGAACAGCATGGAAAACTGGTTCACAAGTAGCAGAGGAAGGTTTTGCAAAAGGCACAATGTCAAAAGTTTAGAGTTGATTAGTTGGGCATGGTGGCAGAAGCCCACAGTCTCAACTACTTGTGAGGCTGAGGCATGAGAATCACTTGAGCCCAGGATTTCGAGGCTGCAGTGAGCTATGATCATGCCACCTATACTCCAACCTGGACAATAGAGTGAGACACTGTCTCAAAAAAAATAAAAAATGTAGAGTTGGAGGGTGAATAGGAGTCAGCTAAATGGATAAGCTAACAAAGGAAGACCAGACCAGAAAAAAACAAAAACAAACAAAAAAAAACTGTGCAAAGTCATGGAAGGAGGGAACAGCCAGTACTTTCAGGCAACTACAGGAAGTCTGGTCTTGCTCCATAATGAATGCTGAAGTGTGTGGCAAAGGATCAAACTAGATGGGTAAACAGGACCATGTGAACCTGGCAAGTATGGAGTCTGAGTTCTAGCTGGAAGGGGCCCTTGGGGAACCACTGATGAGTTACAACGAGAGAAGTAATGCCAGCATCTGGAGTCTTGCAGAAAGACTTCTCTTCTGATTGAATGACAAACAGGCTGGGAGGGAGAGTGAGCAGGAGGAGCTAGAGGCCAGAGACCTGTTAGGGCCCATGAGAAGTGTCAACAGGGCTGAATAGGGAAGTTAATGGAGGCAACCTTTTTTCTACCCCATACAATCAGGAGGATCTGGCCTTCCTTTCTTTTTTAATTGAGATGGGTCTTGTTATGTTGCCCAGGCTGGTGTGGAACTCCTGCGTTCAATCAATCTTCCCACCTTGGCCTCCCAAAGTGCTAGGATTATAGGTGGGAGCCACGACACTTGGTCAAATCTCACATTTCTTCAGCATCTGCTTTCCTTTCTGGGCAGATGGAGCAAGTTTGGAGTAAAACCAGTAGCAAGATGCTGAGTCCTTTTTTTAATTATTTTATCTTATTTTTGAGACAGAGTCTCGCTCTGTCACCCAGGCTGGAGTGCAGTGGTGCGATCTCAGCTCCCTGCAACCTCTGCCTCCTGGGTTCAAGCGATTCTCTTGCCTCAGCCTCCCGAGTAGCTGGGATTACAGGAGTGCACCACCGCTCCCAGCTAATTTTTGTCTGAGTCCTTAATCTACATTAATCGAGCAAGTTAACTTTCTTTTGATCTTTTTTTTTTTTGAGACATAGTCTCACTCTGTCGCCCAGGCTGGAGTGCAGTGGTGCGATCTCAGCTCCCTGCAACCTCTGCCTCCTGGGTTCAAGCGATTCTCTTGCCTCAGCCTCCCGAGTAGCTGGGATTACAGGAGTGCACCACCGCTCCCAGCTAATTTTTGTCTGAGTCCTTAATCTACATTAATCGAGCAAGTTAACTTTCTTTTGATCTTTTTTTTTTTTTTGAGACATAGTCTCACTCTGTCACCCAGGCTGGAGTGCAGTGGCTGCCATCTCAGCTCACTGCAAGCTCCGCCTCCTGGGTTCACGCCATTCTCCCGCCTCCCAAGTAGCTGGGACTACAGGCACCCGCCACCACACCCGGCTAATTTTTTTGTATTTTTTTTCGTAGAGATGGGGTTTCACTGTGTTAGCCAGGATGGTCTGGATCTCCTGACCTTGTGATCCGCCCACCTCGGCCTCCCAAAGTGCTGGGATTACAGGCACGAGTCACCATGCCCGGCTGCAAGTTAACTTTCATGGGAGTGCTCAGGATATGAGAAGAAGTCTTGTCAATTTCCCAGTGGAGAGTTTCCTGGCATAGAACAAGAAAGTCTCTTGAATGATCAACTTGATGCTTCATGTCACAAAGCAAGATGCTTAGAGTAGATGCAAATGAGCATTGCTAGAGAGAACAGTGTAACTTAGCTAGTGGAGGGAAGCCCATGCTAGCTGGGTCACTTACTCATCAGACTCAAATTTAACTTAATTTAAGCAACTCAAATCTGAGTTTGATTTGTAGTTCTGCCACTGACCACTTCCATGACCTTGGGTAATCTTTTTGTACCTTAGTCCCCTCACTTTAAAAAAGGCATGATAATCCTTCAGTTTTAAAAATTCATTTCATATTGAGTGTCAAAACCATGTAATTTTGGTAAGGAAATATTAGCAAAAGTATGTGTTATAGGTTGAACTGTGTGATCCTCAAATTTATATGTTGAAGTCCTAAACCCCCAGCCTGAGAATGTGACCTCATTTGAAATTAGGATCATTGCATATATGATTAGTTAAGATGAGGCCATACTGGAGTAGAGTAGGCCCCTAATCCAATATGACTGGTGTCCTTATAAGAAGGAGACAATTTGGACACATGGAGAATGCCAGATGAAAGCAGAGACCTACAAGCCAAGTAATATTAATGACTGCCTGCAAATTACTGGAAAAGAGGAGAGAGGCCTGGAATAGATTCTCTCTCATAGTCCTCCGAAGGAATCAACCCTGCTGACACCTTGATCTTGCACTTCTAGACTCTAAAACTGTGAGACAATAGATTTCTGTTGATTAGGCAACTCAGTTTGTGGTGATTCGTTGCAGCAGCCCTAGCAAATTAATGTAGTATGCAAAGTGCTTAACAGAATGACTGTTGTATATGCAATAGCTGCTATTATTATTGTTGATGTAATTCTCATCATTTGTGGAACAGATACTTAGTAAGCAAGTACTGTGTGCTGGGCACCATGCTAGGCCTTGAAGACAGAGGTAAACAGATATCAGTCCTTGCCTAGTGGATTCAGAGTTTTGAGTAGGAATTAAATGTAAGTGCATTACGTAAGGAGCATTTGGGAAGGCTTCCTGAAGGAGGAAGCATTTCTGATGAATTTTGAAACATGAGTAGACACTGTCTCCAAGAAGATAGTAGAGTGGTAAAGCATTCTATTTAGGAGAAACAACAAGTGTAAAGTGACAGCAAGAAAGTTATTAGTGAATTAAAGAAAATCTGGTTATCTCTATACCAAATGTAATAGAAGTGCATGCCTGTGCAAGAATCCAGGGTGGACTCATTATCCTTAACATTGTCTCTCACCTTGCAGACAAAATTCCCTCTCATTTCCTTGGGAACTTTCGCCAGCAGCTGTCAAAGCTGTCATCCACAGGACATATGTCACTCGGGGCTGCAGGCCGTTTATTGGATGTGAATTTTGGGAGACTCTGTAGGGAATTTCTGAAAGGAAGATAAAGATGAAGAAAGGCACGTATTAAAGGATATGGCTTTTAATGTAGGCTTCTACTCATTTTTACTCTTTACTGCTTCATTTAATTTGGAAGGAAAAAGCATTTTGCTATTTTAAAATAGTCCAAATTCCTCAGTACTTAATACCTTAAGAGGCCCTAGACATTGTCATTTATGGATATCTCACTCCACAGCATATCAAACAAATTGGTTTTTTTGTAGTAAAATTTTTATTTTTACTTTCTTTTTCTGATTTTCTTTTATCTTTTTTGTGTTTTGTGGTAAAATCTTTTGAATAAATTTTTGTTGTTTTGCTTTTGAAAATATTTAGCTGTAGTTAACTCCCTTTATTTCCAATGATGATAATATTTCTAGTATTTATCAGGCTTATTTGGGAGTTCTGGAGGTGAAATGTTAAATGTACAAATTGTTTTCAAGGCTATGGAATTTTTTTTTTTTTTTTTTTTTTTGAGACAGGGTCACTCTCTGTTGCCAGGCTGGAGAGCAGTGACACGATCTCAGCTCACTGCAACCTCCGCCTCCTGGGTTCAAGCAATTCTCCTGCCTCAGCTCCCCAAGTAGCTGGGACAACAGGTGTGTGCCACCATATCCAGATAATTTTTGTATTTTTAGTAGTGATGGGGTTTCACCATGTTGGCCAGGCTGGTCTCAAACTCCTGGCCTCAAGTAATCTGCCTGCCTCAGTCTCCCAAAATGCTGGATTACAAGTGTGAGCCACTGTGTCCGGCCAGTTATGAAATTTTGTATTTTGTATTTTTTTGAGATGGAGTCTTGCTGTGTCACCCAGGCTAGAGTGCAGTGGCATGATCTCGGCTCACTGTAACCTCTGCCTCCTAGGTTCAAGTAATTCTCCTGCCTCAGTCTCCCGAGTAGTTGGGACTACAGGTGTGTGCCACCATGCCTGGCTAATTTTTGTATTTTTAGTAGAGATGGGGTTTCACCATGTTGGCCAGGCTGATCTTAAAATCCTGGCCTCAAGTGATCTGCCCACCTCAGCCTCCCAAAGTGCTGGGATTACAGGCATGAGCCCACACACCTGGCCTATGTAAGTTTAACAATTAATGAAACAGACATTCACTTAACATTTTTTTTTTTTTTTTTTTTTGAGACAGAATCTCGCTCTGTCACCCAGGCTAGAGTACAGTGACACGATCATGGCTCATTGCAACCTCCACCTCCCGGGTTCAAGCAATTCTTCAGCCTCAGCCTCCTGCGTAACTGGGATTATAGGCATGTGCCACCATGTCTGGCTAAGTTTTGTATTTTTAGTAGGGATGGGGTTTCACCATGCTGGTCAGGCTGGTCTCAAACTCCTGACCTCGTGATCTGCCCACCTCAGCCTCCCAAAGTGCTGGAATTATAGGCATGAGCCACAGCACCTGGCCTCACTTAACACTTTTAAACTTTGATTTTGCACTTTTCCATTTGTAGGCTCTGGGCCCTGAGCTTATAGGGTATAATATGAGGATCTTCTTCAGTATGACATAAAATCATTAAAAACTAGAGCAACAATACTTAGATTAGATTTATTTGGCAACTGTAAACCTAGATTACCAGTGCCTTGATGTTCTCAACACCCCTGCAGTTTTCTCTGTAGGGAAGATTTTGTGTTTTGAGTAAACACATTGAGTAAACAAGCACTGATGTTTTTTTTAATCTGAGAAACATGAGTGTGGGTAGCCTTTAGTAAACAGACAATCTTCTCCAGTGGCCTGTTGGGTGTGGATTTTGGAGTGACTTTTCAAAAGCTGGGGAGGATGGCAGAGTCAAGGCCAGCACTTTGGTAGAAGTACCCTGTGTCAACTAAAAAAAAAAAAAAAAAAAAATACTGAGACAAATTTTAATAGTTTTTTTTTTTCTTTTTTAAGATGGAGTCTCACTCTGTCACCCAGGCTGGAGTGCAATGGCACAATCTCGGCTCACTGCAACCTCAACATATACTGGCTCACAAACTCCAGGGCAAGTCAGAGATGTCTTGCATGCTGAATTTATTTCAACAGTCATAAATATGAGTGCCTACACTGGAGAAGGCACTGACAATACAAAAGCATAGAATCGGCCTCAAAGAGTCCACTATCTAATGGGGAAAAGAGACCCCTTCCATTATCCCATCCCTGCTTACTATGGGTAATCAGCAAGATGAAGTCCTATAATATTACCTCTACTCCACCCAAAGGGGTTGAAGCCCATGCAGATAATTTATTCGCCATGACTATCAGAGAATTTGTATATTTTACATCCTGTTGAGAAAAGTCCTTGTGGAAAATGCTCAAGTCTCCTATAGCCTGGTGAAATTGTTTGCATAGACTTAAGCTATATGAATGAGCTCAAAAAGCCCTTTCTCTAGTCCTGAAGTAGGGGATTAAAAAATTAATTTTAGAGGGACCTTCTGTTCCTCCTGTTGTAGCAAAACATCAGCAAGCGTCAGGGAATCAACTGTCCAACTGTGTGAGGGCATCCTTAACTCTGGGAGTGAAATGAGACATTGGAACAGAAGGGAAGGGATTTGTATGGGTTGCTGGGCCAATAAAGTTTATCCGCACACACACACACATATGCACACATATTAGAAGAACAAAAATAGAAACTCCATGGGAAGAGGCAGTGAGGAAGATGATGGTGTCAGCAGTTTGGTTGGCAAAATAGGCTGAGTGGTATAATAGGAGAAAGAAGTTGAGAAGTCAAGCAGGAAATACTGGTCCTGCTCCCTCTGGGCTGTGATCTCTGGCAGAGATAAAAGAGGCCATTCAATCCTTGGCGGTCTGAAAACTTAGACTCAGGGTGGTTCAATGATAAAGGCACCAGTGTAGGAAGATGTGATAGTTGCCAGTCATTGGAAAGGCTTTAGATAGGAAGGTCAAGTGGTACTAGACAAAACAGCTGCACTGCTACTGGAAACAAGTTTTTGTCTAAAGATCTACATTGGATTTAACAAAGGGTAGAGTGATATTCAGCTGTTTATTTTTATGAAGCACCTACCATGTGTCTGGCTATATTCTAGGCATGAGGAGATAATGCTGAGCAAATTGCCATGGCTTCTTCCCTTAAGATGCTTAGAGACTGTTGGCAAAGACTACTAGGTAGTAGCAAAGTATAATGTGTTCTCTAGTAGAAAAATGTGCTGGCCATGGCTCTACTGGTCCACATGGCAATATGGACAAGCTTCCAGAGAAGTGGCTGTGCACAGAGCCACCCATATAACTCACTACAATCCAGATACCTGGGCCCCTCCCTGGCTCTACACCTTACCTCCTCTGCCAAGGCAGGTCCCTCATTTTTTGCCCTTACTGTGCTCCACATGTGCCGTTAATACTGCTGCCTGGTCAATGGTGCTGAAACACCCGTAAGATGGGGCCATCAAAGCAGAACACCTTCCTGCTTTGCCTTTCTCCCTTCTCCCTCCTCCCTAACCTACTACCTCCTACCACTCTCTAGAAAGTGCCCTTGTGAATTCACCAATGATATCTGGTTGCCAAATGCAATAGGTAGTTGTCAGTCCTTGATTATGACAGTTACATCCCTTTTGTGTACTTTTCCTTTTTTTTCTTTTCACTCTTTGAGACAGAGTCCAGCTCTGTCGCCCAGGCTGGAATGCAGTGGTGCGATTTCAGCTTGCTGCAACCTCTGCCGCTCAGTGATCCTCACACCTCAGCCTCCCGAGTAGCTGGGACTGCAGGTGCACACCATCATGCCTGGCTAATTTTTTGTAATTTTGGTAGAGACAGAGTTTCACCCTGTTGCCCAGGCTGGTCTTGACCTATTGGGCTCAAACGATCTGCCCACCTGGGCCTCCCAAAGTGCTGTGATTACAGGCGTGAGCCACCATGCCCAGCCTCCTTCTGTGTACTTTTCTATCTCCCTTATAGACTGTGAGCTTGTTGAAGATAGGGACTAGGTCTTATCCATCAACAGATACTTACTGAATTAAATGGAAATTTAACCTAAACTAGTATAAAATAGGACTGTGAATCTGCACTCTCCCTCCCCTTTTAGCTTATTTTTAAATACCCTTATGCAGGCTTTAGAGTCATCAGATTTATGACAAAATAAGGAAGGCATTTTCTTCAACATCCACAAGAGCAGTGTTAAGAATTAACAGACTCAAGAGACTTTTACTATTAAAGTAGATGGCTTACTGTTAAAAAAAAAAAAAAAAAAAAAAGGTTGGGCTCAGTGGCTTACACCTGTAATCTCAGCACTGTGGGAGGCCAAGGCAGGTGGATCACCAGAGGTTAGGCGTTCAAGACCAGCCTGGCCAACATGGTGAAACCCCTCCTCTACTAAAAATACAAAAATTAGCAGGGCATGGTGGTGCATGTCTGTAATCCCAGCTACTCAGGAGGCTGAGGCAGGAGAATCACTTGAACCCGGGAGGTAGAGGTTGCAATGAGCTGAGATCATGCCATTGCACTCTAGCCTAGGCAACAGAGCAAGACTCTGTATCAAAAATAATAATAATAATAAATAATAATAATAATAAAAGAATCAACAGACCATGTTGATCTTCGTGGTTGCAAACAGGTATCTCAGTTTAAACTCTGCCAAAAGGAAAGTTATTTGGGGGGCAAATTTCACATGTGGAATTCCAGATGCCTCCAGAAGAGATCAATTGATTCCTTACCTCTTGGGGTGCATTTCAGAATGGACTTACTCTGGGACAAGTCCGGGGGAAGAAGTTCTGATCAGTGATATGTTCTGTTTATCAATGGTGAATTCATTCAACAAATGACCATAAGCCCTTATGATGGCACACTACAGAGCTGATAAAAAAGAACGACGTAAGTTCACATAGACAGATGTAGAAGGGTCTCTAGCATGTATTTTTGAGAGGTAAAAGCAAGGTGTAGATCAGAATACTGAAAAATATCTCAACTATTTTCTTGTGTATGCATCAATTGTTTTTTTTTCTGGAGGAATACACAAGGGACTAAGTGTGAAGGGAAGATGAATTTTCTTTTTATGTCTTTCTGAGTTATTTTTATGTTTTAGTATTATTTATATAATAAAAATTAACCAGCTTTTAAAGTCACACTGTGGACCTCTTAAAGTCAAGAGAGAAGAACAACTCCTCAAGCTTCCCAGGTGAAAATCACCCCTGCAGGCAGCTCTCTGGCAGCTGCATCTCAGGGTGGCTTTGTTGCATTCTTCTTGGACCTACTAACTCTCATAAAGAAATACAAATGTTCCTTCTTTATGATAAATGTTCCTGAAAGCTAGCTTCTTACAAAATAAAGAGAAGGTCAAGTCAAGAAAAACAAAAACTCCGAATAAATCAAAGATTGGAACATCAAGTGTGGCAAGTGACTTGGAACTATACATGAATGAGTGATCCATGACATCATTTGAGACAACACTCTAGCTACAGTTTATTTTAATTGCTTTAGTTTTATACTTATAGAATAATTTTGGGCCATAAAGTGTTACTTAAACTGCATCATATTTTATCCATTTTAAGAAGAAAATAATATGCTGTAATAGTAATTGCAAATGTTGGGATTTAAAAGTTCTCCAAATGCATTTCTTGTGAACCTCAAAGCCTATACAGGATTGGCAGGGCGCTATGGCCCACGCCTGTAATCCCAGCACTTTGGGAGGCCGAGGTAGGCAAATTGCTTGAGCCCAGGAGTTGGTAGACTAGCCTGGACAACACAGGGAGACTCTGTCTCTACAAAAAAAAAAATTAAAAATTAGCTGGACATGGTGGCATGTACCTGTAGTTCCCACTACTTAGGAGGCTGAGGCAGAAGGATTGCTTGAGCCCAGGGAGGTCAAGGCTGCAGTGAGCTGTGATTGCACCACTGCACTCAGCCTGGGCAACGGAGTGAGGCATTGTCTCAAAAAAAACAAATAAGTCAATAGTCCATTTACTTCATTTCTGTATCCTTAGCAATTTGCTTGGCACATAACGCATATTCAATAACTTTCTGTTTGTGTGTTTAGATGTCTTTTCTAATTATTCATTCAGTTAACTTTACAAGTATTTATGGAGTACTTACTATGTGCCAGGCATTGTGCTAGCACATGTGTGTAGATATGCACGCACACCTCCTTGTGTTTTCCTGACATCCAAACAAGAAGGCCCCACTCACTGCATTTGGTTCTCACACATACCACAGAGCTGAGGCTGGGAGTTGGAGTCCCGTTCCTTCCAGTATATCCTGTAATGGAGGAGGCAGCCCATTTGCTCCTGGACTGGAATGCTGTTCCATGAAATTAAAATGCTCCCCTTTTCCTCTGTGATGGCATTAATATGGGGGCCACTCAGTGGTGCTGTAAAGTAGGGCACAGGAGACTTCTGTCACCCTCCAAATCCAAATCATTAAAGCAAAATTTGGCAAAAGGTTCCAAGACTCACCTTTGTGCTTAGAGTTACCCAGGATGGAGCTGCATCCTCCTTGATCCTCTGAGAGTGCATACACACGGATTTCATAACAGGTGTAGGGTTTTATGTTCTCTGCAAGGAAAAGGGAATTCCCTTAACAGCCGTGCCATTACTGGTGAGTCACTAAAGGCAGCCTTTTTATTATCTGATACAAATGCTTTCAAGGCGTTTCTTGCCTTTTCCTAGTTTAAAGATGGTTCAAGCACAGTCTGGACTGATGACCTATGTTACAAATTCTCAGCATCTGATTTGCCATGACGTTGGCTTCTGGAAGTGACTGCTCCCAACTTCAAAGGATGAGATCAACCAACCAACCAACGAACCTGAGTTTCTTTCCATATAAACAAACGATATCACCATGATTAAGAAGGAGACAAAAGCTATTTGAGTTCCAACACAGATTTAAATATAACCCCACACACACACATACACACACACACACACACCCCCGACTGCTTTTGAAACAAACCAAACAACTTACCTTCAAGAAAAAAAAACCTTTCGATTTCTACAAATAAAACATTTGCAGTTTACAGGAAAGTGAGGCTGGAATTTTGCAGGCATAGAACCTGAATGGCTTTTCTAATTCCGTAATGCTTACCAAGATCTGACAGGGCAGATGATACACTGAGGCATAACTAACCAGGGTGCTCTGGGTGCAATCCAACCCCTTGTTACCCCATCTCCTCTCCCTCTATATTCCAGTTAGATTTCAGTTGCTTCCCAGCCTGGAAGATTTAAAAGGTACTTGGGAATTGTTAATGCTCCTTCCTGGCTTTTAAACCACCACACTTTCAATTTTCTGTCAGTCATGAAGCCTATTGGCAAGTCTTTCTTCCCCGCCAGAATTCCTTGTTTCCATGAATCTCAGATTTCTACTGCTTGTGAACAAAGGCCCCTTTCATAGATACCTCTCCTGATATACTTTTACATTTCAAATGAACATTTAAAGGCAAAAGAGATAACTCCTACTAGGTAACTATAGTATCAGGGAGGCAAAGTAAGGACCCTCTCCAGTATTGATTAATGCCCAGCCGATAGGTAGCCAGGGTCCCCTACGCTGACAGTTGATTAGGGTTTAACTTTTTTTTTTCCAGGAAGAATAATTTTATATCATAGAGTAGTTTATTAAATTATGTGTGTTTTATATGAAAATCCATTGCCCATTAAATATTCCAGCAAATAGCACATAAAACTCAGTTGCACAACCAGTGCTGTCAGAAGAGACCATGACAAGATCAGAACACATGCCATGGGTAAATTCCAATTTGAGTTCATGAACTAAGTGAAGTGGAGAAAAGGACACAGTCAGCTTAGTATGGTAATCCAAAGACTCCTTCCTCATGGGTGGGATTGACACCAAGAAGCCCAAAGGGCAACATGGAATATGAAATCATATTTCATGTGGGAGGGGCCAGTGAGTAGCTTTCAGGCCCCAGTGCCTGGCTGTTCTGCCCCTAGTCATGAAAGGGGCCAACCAACCACTGCCTTATGGAGGCATGGGAGTTCCAGATAAGCTCATTAGGCAGACAGTTCCCTTGTATTTTGCCATCCAAAATGTGAATTCAGGACAGAGGCCTTGAAAACTGCTGCATTAGAAGCTGTAGTTTATTTTTGTGAATGGCTCACCTTTAGTGGAGGAGAGAAGACAATGGCTCCGGAACTCAGCTGACATTTCCCTTTCCACCAAGAGTAGAGCCCTCGTAGCAAGCTTGTTCCCCAGTTCTGGCCTCAAGAACTCCTATTTTACTGGCTGATTCTTGTATGAATACTCCCTAACAATATCTGCTCCCCACCTCAAAACCTTCAGTGGATGAAGCCCATACTCCTAAGACTTTTATTTCCTTTCTAGAGTCTGGCTGCAATTTCCAGACTCATTTCCCCCCACTCACATACATACATACATACCTAGTACCCTTCAGCAAAGTCCCTGCCCCCATGTTTATAAACCATCACTTCGGTGGTTTTTCTGCAGAAAGCTAATTTCACCTCGTAAGTGTGGGACAAGGCAAACATTAAATGACTGGTAACGAGGAAGAAGGCAAAAGAGGGCGGAAGAGGGCCCCCAACAACTCTAGGCGCAGGGAAGGTTTTCTAGACACCATGATGTTATGTATTTGTAAAAGGAGTGGCTCTATATGGTCAGAAGCATTTTCACCCAGACAGGACAGCACTAGTCTCTAGCCTAGCCTCCACCCACCTATAAATCAAGAGCTGGGCTGTATTCTGGCCCACTCCAAAATGCCCAAATCTGCCCCAGCCAGATGCTGGGAAAAGGCTGGTGAAAATCAGTAACAGTGAGTGATTTTACTGACTGGGGGGGCCATTTTGAATTAATAATAACCATGAATTGTTAAAATAATATTTAAGTCTTTATTTCCAGACTGTAACATCAACACAAATTAATACCTAACCAAGTGTTTCCAAGCAGGAGAACAACTTTAATAAAGTCATTTTATTCATTAGTATATGGATTTTTTGTTTTTTGATGGAGTCTCACTCTGTCACCCAGGCTGGAGTGCAATGGCATAATCTCGGCTCACTGCAATCTCCATTTCCCGGGTTCAAGCAATTATTCTGCCTTAACCTCCTGAGTAGCTGGGATTCCAGGCGCCCACCACCACGCCCAACTAATTTTTGTATTTGTAGTAGAGATGGAGTTTCGCCATGTTGACCAGGCTGGTCTCGAACTCCTGACCTCAGGGGATCTGCTCACCTCCGCTTCCCAAAGTGTTAGGATTACAAGTGTGAGCCACTGTGCCCAGCCTAGTATATTGATTTTATTCAAATGAATATTATTTCTAAAGTGCATAAAGACACTTATTTCACTAAGTATGGAAAACATCTCTCTTGCCATATAGTTCAAACTATCCCACAGGGATAAGTCCTAATACAGCTTATAATAATGTTTACAATTTCATAGCAGCTTAAAGTTTGGTAAATGCTTTTTCTATTCACTTTCTCCTGATTTGATGGGCATAACAGCCCTGAAAGAAAACTGGTTCTACTGCAAAAGCTCTAGGGACAGGGAACACACTACCTTGAGAGGTAATCGATTGTCCCATTAGAGACCATCAAAGGCAGGAAACTTCTTTTTCAAAATTGAGCTGATAGCTACTTCTTTTATAATTTCCACACAGGACTTTAGTTTTTCTCCCCAGAGCAACAAAGGAAAACATACTCTTGTGTGTGTAAAGTCAAAACCAGCAACAGCCATCAAGCCGTCCCATTCCCATGCCCATCTAGAATTCTCTTTTCCAGGCTAAATGGTTTCCAGATTAGAAGTTCCAAGCTCCTAATAACTTGGTCATCTTCCTTTGGATGCTTACTGGGTTATGTAGGCAGCATTCTATTTAAGGGTAGTGATGAAAAATTAACCTGCTAGAACTCTGAGCAGCAAGACTGTTAAAGAGGTATGCAGTTAAGGATGGACTCATGTATAATCATGCAGTGTGCTATTTATTTCATTTGTATAAATCTTGTCACCTTAAGCAGGGTGTGTATATCCTCCTAGAAAGGTGTAATGATTGTTATAGAGACATTATAGGATTTAGAGCTTGAAAACCTTAAAATATTAGCTTTGTCTCATGTAATACTAGTAATATTGATGACAGCGAAATTACTGAGCCCTTAAAATGTATTAGACACTATTCAAAACGTTTTCCATGAAGTAATTCAGCTAGTCTCCACAATAACCCAACGAGGTAGGTAATATTATTATCCTAATTTTTCAGATGAGGAAACTGAGGCACAAAGGGGTTAAGTAACTTGCCCTAGATCACACAGACAGAGCCAAGACTCAAACCCAGGTAGTATGGCTGCAGAGCCAGAACTTTAAACCACTGATTCAATTAAGTGCTGAATTTATGCTTAACAATGACATTAACTAAGTTCTGCCCAATCATTTTAATGTATTTTCAAATGCGTCCTCTCGCTTGATTCTAACCACTGACAGATTAGGAAACTGAGGATTAGAAATACCAATTGTCATATAGATAATTCTGGATTTATTACTACACAATAAGTAGCAGAATTGGGAATGAAGGATTTCCTGGTTTCCTCATTTATACAATGGCCATACCGACTCTTACTGAAAATGATTGCTTTGCATATCATTGCATAAAATAAATGAATTCCCCACACAGTTAAGGATGGCCTCATGTATTATCATGCAGTGTGCTATGATAAACAAAGGTGTCTATTACACTGGCCAGTTAACTTAGCTCTCAGCCATACTTGTTTGGTTCAATTATTCATTCGTCTTCTTTGGCATTGCCCTAGGGATATGGATTTTCCATAAATAATAGAGTTTTTAGTCAACCAGTTGGTCATTTATGTCTACAGTGGAGTATTCTAAAGTGCTGCTGGATGGACTCTAGGTCATCAGTCTCTCTTATCATCTAGCCACCTGTAATTGAAGGCAGGGTTCTGGCTCTTCCTTGCAGTTTTCCCAAACAAATGTGAACTTAGTAACCCTCTGGAAGGAAGGTGAACAATTAGGTACCTGAAATCAGAGCAGACACATTGTAGGGGGGACTCCGCAGCCAGTTTAGAGGGATCTGTGTGTCACCCCCTGGATGGAGCTGTCTCCATTCCACCACGTACTCCTGAACAGCAGAGAGATCTTTCCTGGGAGGCTGCCAAGTCACCAGAATGCTGTCCATGCTCTCTGAGTTTGCAGAGACCTGGTGAGGAGCCAGCAACCCTTTATCGGGCAGAAAGAGGAGAAACAAAATAAAAAAAGAGGAGGGATAAAGGTTTAAACAACAACAAAAAAAGCCAGTTTATCCCAACGAAGTTTTTGGAAGAATATCTACTTACTTTTAAAGACTCTGGAGTCACAGATTTAAGTTCATTCCATTTCTCAGTTCATGGAGGACTAACAACATCAGCTTGTTCAAACATTATATAAAATGTCATGTGCACAATTATTTTCCCCTTCATCTTCCATTCCTTTCTCTCTCTTTTCTTTTTTCTTTTCCTCCCCTTCCTCCCTTTCCTCCCCTCCTTCCCTCTTTCCCTCCCTCCCTCCCTCCCTCCCTTCCTTCCTTCCTTCCTTCCTTCCTTCCTTCCTTCCTTCCTTCCTTCCTTCCTTCCTTCCTTCCTTCCTTCCTTCCTTC